>NC_140183.1:13592637-13595137 GCF_963971535.1 Notolepis coatsorum | reverse complement strand
GACGTTGTTTTTGTTGTCACCAGCCACAGGGAGGTGCTGGTCATAGAAGTAGGCTGTACCTTTGATCTGTACATGGACCAGGCCTTCCGGGACAAGTATATCAAATACCAACCAGTGCTCAGTGTGATGGCTGACCTTGGGTATAGGTGTAGATATAGTGTACTTGTGTTCGGAAGTCTTGGCCATGTACACAAATGCACCATGACCGGTCTGAGAATTGCTGCAATGTCTAAAAGAAAAGCCAAACAAATTGCCAAATATTGCTCTGTCTCAGCTATTATTGGCAGCTTAGCCACGTGGAGAAGGAGGTGCTATGTGTACCCTTAAGTGTTCAGTGCTGCTTGGCCCCGATACATTTGATTCCCTGTTTATGTAATATAATTTGTGGAACCAAATAAAGTATTAAAATGTGTGTGTGTGTGTGGTCGATCATATTGGACATCCTCCATAGCTGCCCCCCCCCCCCCCCCCCCACTAACTTTGTATATGCAGGAACACACACAGACACTCTATTTGCACACGCATGTGCATGAAAACATGCACACACATACACACACAGACACACACACACACACACAGACACACACACACACGCACACACTGTGGGAGGCCGGTTGCTACAGAACACTAGAGGAGCCTAATCCTTCCTTTAAGCACAAACAGAGAGGCACAGGTAGACTTACCTGAGCTCCAGGGCCAATAAGCCGTGAGTCTTAACATTATGACCCAAATGAGAAACACATGAGGTTCTGTTTGGACGGTTCTATTGCTTGGATAATCAGCTTTCCTACAAACTCACACGTGAGATAGCAGAGACCTGAACATTCTAATGATCATATAACAGTGACCCCTGTTCATTGAAAGTGATATTAGGGATATATTACTATTATTATTATTATTATTATTATTATTATTATTATTATTATTATTATTATTATTATTATTATTATTATTATTATTATTATTATTATTATTATTATTATTATTATTATTATTATTATTATTATTATTATTATTATTATTATTATTATTATTATTATTATTATTATTATTATTATTATTATTATTATTATTATTATTATTATTATTATTATTATTATTATTATTATTATTATTATTATTATTATTATTATTATTATTATTATTATTATTATTATTATTATTATTATTATTATTATTATTATTATTATTATTATTATTATTATTATTATTATTATTATTATTATTATTATTATTATTATTATTATTATTATTATTATTATTATTATTATTATTATTATTATTATTATTATTATTATTATTATTTTGTATTATTATTATTAATAACATTTAAGATCTGCCAATTTAGAAGTTCAAATAGCAAGCCCACTGGTTTTTCTTGACAGTTCCAAGTGGTACTTGAAGCATGATACTAGGTGCTTAAATCAGGATAAGAGGTGCTTGAAGCATGATAATAGGTGCTTGAATCAGGATAAGAGGTGCTTGAAGTAGCAGAAGAGGTGATTGAAGCAGCAGAAGAGGTGCCAGTATTCTAGTATATCAGCTACTGTGTGTCCACCTGCATGTGGGTCATATTCCGCTCAGCAGGGGTGGCTTTGTGTTGTGTGTCAATCACATGTCTGTGTGTGTGTGCGTCCATGGGTTTGTTTGGATGCTGTGTGTATGCGTGTGTGTGCACTGTGTCCTCTGGACCTGGTGGTGTTGTTGTCCAGCAGGGAGACACTCTGTCCTCTGGACCTGGTGGTGTTGTTGTCCAGCAGGGAGACACTCGGTCCTCTGGACCTGGTGGTGTTGTTGTCCAGCAGGGAGACACTCTGTCCTCTGGACCTGGTGGTGTTGTTGTCCAGCAGGGAGACACTCGGTCCTCTGGACCTGGTGGTGTTGTTGTCCAGCAGGGAGACACTCTGTCCTCTGGACCTGGTGTTTGAAGGACATGTATCATGATGTCTGAAGGACATGTCTTATGGTGTTTGAAGGACATGTCTTATGGTGTTTGAAGGACATGTCTCATGGTGTTTGAAGGACATGTATCATGGTGTTTGAAGGACATGTATCATGGTGTTTGAAGGACATGTATCATGGTGTTTGAAGGACATGTCTTAAGGTGTTTGAAGGACATGTCTTATGGTGTTTGAAGGACATGTCTTATGGTGTTTGAAGGACATGTCTTATGGTGTTTGAAGGACATGTCTCATGGTGTTTGAAGGACATGTCTCATGGTGTTTGAAGGACATGTCTTATGGTGTTTGAAGGACATGTCTCATGGTGTTTGAAGGACATGTCTTAAGGTGTTTGAAGGACATGTCTCATGGTGTTTGAAGGACATGTCTTATGGTGTTTGAAGGACATGTCTCATGGTGTTTGAAGGACATGTCTTAAGGTGTTTGAAGGCTGTATCGGAGCCGGGTGGAGGAATCAAGTCTGTCAATACTAAAGAAATCATGTGAAATCATGACCTGTAGTCGACACCATGCCAAGCAAACTGTTTAAAGGTAGAATC
>NC_140183.1:13572637-13590137 GCF_963971535.1 Notolepis coatsorum | reverse complement strand
AGAGCAGCACTAAAGAGAGAGCAGCACTGAAGAGAGAGCAGCGCTGAAGAGAGAGCAGCACTAAAGAGAGAGCAGCACTGAAGAGAGAGCAGCGCTGAAGAGAGAGCAGCGCTGAAGAGAGAGCAGCACTGAAGAGAGAGCAGCGCTGAAGAGAGAGCAGCACTAAAGAGAGAGCAGCACTGAAGAGAGAGCAGCGCTGAAGAGAGAGCAGCACTGAAGAGAGAGCAGCACTGAAGAGAGAGCAGCGCTGAAGAGAGAGCAGCACTGAATAGAGAGCAGCACTGAAGAGAGAGCAGCACTGAAGAGAGAGCAGCACTGAAGAGAGAGCAGCGCTGAAGAGAGAGCAGCACTGAATAGAGAGCAGCACTGAAGAGAGAGCAGCACTGAAGAGAGAGCAGCACTGAAGAGAGAGCAGCGCTGAAGAGAGAGCAGCACTGAAGAGAGAGCAGCACTGAAGAGAGAGCAGCGCTGAAGAGAGAGCAGCACTGAAGAGAGAGCAGCACTGAAGAGAGAGCAGCACTGAAGAGAGAGCAGCACTGAAGAGAGAGCAGCGCTGAAGAGAGAGCAGCACTGAAGAGAGAACAGCGCGGAAGAGAGAGCAGCGCTGAAGAGAGAGCAGCGCTGAAGAGAGAGCAGCACTGAAGAGAGAGCAGCGCTGAAGAGAGAGCAGCGCTGAAGAGAGAGCAGCGCTGAAGAGAGAGCAGCACTGAAGAGAGAGCAGCACTAAAGAGAGAGCAGCACTGAAGAGAGAGCAGCACTGAAGAGAGAGCAGCACTGAAGAGAGAGCAGCACTGAAGAGAGAGCAGCGTTGAAGAGAGAGCAGCGCTGAAGAGAGAGCAGCACTGAAGAGAGAGCAGCACTGAAGAGAGAGCAGCGCTGAAGAGAGAGCAGCGCTGAAGAGAGAGCAGCACTGAAGAGAGAGCAGCGCTGAAGAGAGAGCAGCGCTGAAGAGAGAGCAGCGCTGAAGAGAGAGCAGCACTGAAGAGAGAGCAGCACTAAAGAGAGAGCAGCACTGAAGAGAGAGCAGCACTGAAGAGAGAGCAGCACTGAAGAGAGAGCAGCACTGAAGAGAGAGCAGCGTTGAAGAGAGAGCAGCGCTGAAGAGAGAGCAGCGCTGAAGAGAGAGCAGCACTGAAGAGAGAGCAGCACTGAAGAGAGAGCAGCGCTGAAGAGAGAGCAGCGCTGAAGAGAGAGCAGCACTGAAGAGAGAGCAGCACTGAAGAGAGAGCAGCACTGAAGAGAGAGCAGCACTGAAGAGAGAGCAGCGCTGAAGAGAGAGCAGCACTGAAGAGAGAACAGCGCGGAAGAGAGAGCAGCGCTGAAGAGAGAGCAGCGCTGAAGAGAGAGCAGCACTGAAGAGAGAGCAGCACTGAAGAGAGAGCAGCACTGAAGAGAGAGCAGCACTGAAGAGAGAGCAGCGCTGAAGAGAGAGCAGCACTGAAGAGAGAGCAGCACTGAAGAGAGAGCAGCGCTGAAGAGAGAGCAGCGTCAAAGACAATAAATGCCATGCATACATTTTTGCCATGCATTTCTATTTTTCGCAATTTTCCGTATCGTCATCATGTATAATGCGTAAAATTTTGCTATTTTGATGTATGATTCATGATTGCTCACTAATTCTCTGTAATAGATAGCGATATGTACGTCTTCATCATGCATGCAGACCTGGACCTGACCAGACCCGGCGTGGACTATGTGTGGTTCTGTAACGTTACTCATACCTATAGCCTATGTCGACAGCAAGCGTCACAGTAAAGTCCTCCCTGTGGCACTCGCCGCTGACCCCCCCCCTTCACAAAAAAGAGCTCCCCCGAAGGCCGCACACTGGACTGCGGTTTGTGGTTTGGTTGGGTGGGGTCTTTCAGGATACTGTGTGCCTTGCTGACGCACCGCTCTGTGACCTGCAATCAGCTGTCGTAGCTTAGAGAGGAAATCCACCTACTATAACTACAGGAAGTACTACAGGGAGTACTACAGGAACTACTACAGGAACTACTACAATAACTACTACATGAACTACTACAATAACTACTACAGGAACTACTACAGGAACGACTACAGGAACGACTACAGGAACTACTACAATAACTACTACATGAACTACTACAATAACTACTACAGGAACGACTACAGGAACTACTACAATAACTACTACAGGCACTACTACAGGAACTACTACAGGAACTACTACAATAACTACTACAGGAACTACTACAGGAACTATTACAGGAACTACTACAGGAACTACTACATGAACTACTACAGTAACTACTACAGTAACTACTACAGGAACTACTACATGAACTACTACAATAACTACTACAGGAACTACTACAGGAACTACTACAGGAACTACTACAGGATCTACTACAATAACTACTACAGGAACTACTACAGGAACTACTACAGGAACTACTACAATAACTACTACAGGAACTACTACATGAACTACTACAATAACTACTACAGGAACTACTACAGGAACTACTACAGGAACTACTACAGGAACTACTACAATAACTACTACAGGAACTACTACAGGAACTACTACAGGAACTACTACAATAACTACTACAGGAACTACTACAGGAACTACTACATGAACTACTACAATAACTACTACAGGAACTACTACAATAACTACTACAGGAACTACTACAGGAACTACTACATGAACTACTACATTAACTACTACAGGAACTACTACATGAACTACTACAAGTTCAAGTTCAAGTTCCTTTTATTGCCACACGGCCAGGCCGGTGGAATTCATGCACGGTGCAGGTGGTAGCTGCGACAATACACCACATAAAACATAAAAAGACACATGGAACAGTACAGTACAGAAAACACCACCTAGAACAAATACATGACAGAAACAGTACAGTACGAAAAACTATAGATGTCAGTTCAATGTAACATAGACCAGAAGAAACATAACAGCAGGGGGTAAATTTAGGAGGAGTTGGAGTTAAGCAGTTGTATGGCCTTGGGGAAGAAACTGTTATTGAACCTTACAGTGCCACTACCTAGTGACCTGAACCTCCTACCAGAGGGGAGGTGTTGGAAGAGGTGATGAGCTGGGTGCAGGGGGTCACTAATGATTTTGTTTGCGCGTGTGATGGTGTGATGTTTGTGTATGGAGTCCAGGGTGGGGAGTTTGCAGTTGATGATTTTGGATGCCATTTTTATGATCCTGTCTAGTCTGTGTAGTGTGTGTTTGGGTGTGTTGCCGTACCATACAGTGATGGATAATGAAATAATATTTTGTATTATGGCTGTGTAGAATTATACCATTAAGTTCTTCCTAACCTTGTATTTCTTGAGTTGTCTCAGATGAAATAGTCTTTGATTGGCTGTTTTGAGTAGATGAGTGGTGTGATGGTCCATTTAGTTTATTGCTGATGTATGTTCCTAGGTATTTTAATGTGTCTGTGGCTGAAATGGGTTGATTGTTGATGAGCATGGGTGTTTTAGTGGGTGTGGTTTTCCTAAAGTCAATGATGAGTTCAACAGTCTTGCTTTCATTGAGTATGAGGTTGTGTTCTCTGCACCACGTTAGTGTCCGCTCCACCTCCAGCCGGTAGTCATCCTCCTTGTTGTTGGAGATCAGCCCTAAGATGGTGGTGTCGTCCACGTATTTCAGCGTCTTGACTGAGGGGGATGCTGATCGGAGGTTGTTTGTATAGAGGGAAAAAAGCCATGAGGAAAGAACACACGCCTGTGGTACTCCGATGTTGGTGGTCAGAGGGAGAGAGGTGTGGTTATTGTAGAGGACTACTTGTTTGCGGCCCTTCAGTGTGTCCAGCAGCCAGAAACAGAGGGAGGGGGCAATGTTCATGTTGGTCAGGGTTTAAAACAGTATGAGGGGGTCGATGGTGTTGAAGGCACTGCTGAAGTCAATGAAAAGTATCCGTGCATAGCTGTTTTTGGTCTCCAGATGCTGGAGGGTGTAGTGCAGTGCCAGGTTGACTGCATCGTCAGTAGACCGGTTTGAGCGATAGGCAAATTGTAGGGGGTCCATCAGGGGGGATGTGAGTATTTTTAGAAATGACAGGACTATGCGTTCCAGCACCTTCATGGCTACTGCCGTCAAGGCCACGGGTCTGTAGTCATTAAGGCTAGATATTTTTCCATTTTTGGGTATGGGGATGATGGTGGATTTGTTGAAGAGGGCTGGTATCTGCATTGGCTGGAGTGAGGTGGTGAAGATGCCAGTGTAGACTGGTGCTAGCTGGTCAGAACAATAGCTGAGGCAGGCAGGTGAGATGTTATCCGGGCCTGCTGCTTTGCCCTTATCCAGCCTCCGGAAGAGGTTCCTCACTGTATCTCAAGTCAAGTCAAGTCAAGTAAATTTTATTTATATAGCACATTTCCAGGCAGCGGCAGCTGGCACCAAAGTGCTTCACAGGCAAGTTGATAAAAACCAAATGATGTGATGCAAGATATAAGATTAAAAACATAATAAAGCAATGAAAGTAATAAAAACAAAATAATATGATGCAAGATATAAGATTAAAAACATAGTAAAGCAATGAAAGTAATAAAAACAGGTAGGACACAGTAAAACAAAGAGGATAGAAGGGCCAGGGGTCTAGTGGTGATTAAGTGGGGGGGAAGGCCAAGGAGAACAGGTAGGTTTTTAAAAGTGATTTAAAAGCCTGCACGGTCTGGGCGGTCCGCACGCTGAGGGGGAGGCTGTTCCACAGTCTAGGCGCTGCGGTGGAGAAAGCTCTGTCTCCCCTAGTCTTGAGCCTAGTTCTAGGCACCACCAGTAGCAGCTGGTCAGCTGATCTGAGGGATCGTGGGTGGGTGTGGCGGTGCAGGAGTTCGGACAGATAGGGAGGAGCCGTGCCATTTAGTGATTTAAAAACATTTAGCGGACAGGCAGCCAGTGGAGCGAGGCCAAAACTGGGCTGATATGTTCATGTTTTTTTGTTTTGGTGAGGAGGCGCGCGGCTGCGTTCTGCACCAGTTGTAGGCGGCGAAGCAAGGATTTGTCGATGCCCGTGTAAAGGGCATTGCAGTAGTCGAGGCGAGTGGTGACAAAGGCATGTATCACTGTCTCTAGGTTACTTTGGGAGAGGTATGCCTTTGTCTTCGTCCAGGAGTCTAAGGTGGTAAAAACTGTTTTTGACAACGGCGCTGACCTGTTTGTCAAATTTTAAATTGCTGTCGAAGATGACCCCGAGGTTCCTGACAGAGGTGGAGAGGTTTGGACCCAGGGGACCAAGTGCGTCAATGAGGGGGGTCGGGGGGGCACTATTAAAAACAATGACCTCGGTTTTCCCTTCATTTAATGTCAGGGAGTTTTCAGACATCCAGCACTTGATTTCTGCCAGGCAGTCAAGTAGTGGTGTTATTGATGTTTTCCCTTGGGTGGGTTTTAAGGGGAGGTAGACCTGCACGTCATCGGCGAAGCAATGGAATAAGATGTTATGTTTTGCCAAGATCTGGCCTAGGGGGAGTATATATAGGAGGAAGAGAATGGGATCCAATATCGAGCCTTGGGGCACCTCGCAGGTGAGGGGTGAGGACCGGAACCAGTCTAAGACGGGGCCCCTAAGGCCTACGTAATGCTCGAGGTGAGCTAAGAGGGCAAGGAGGGCAGGGAGGAGAGAGATCTAAGGGCAGAGACTTTGCTGATGAAAAAGTGTTGGAAGCCTTCACATAGAGCTAATGAAGGTACGACAGAGGGAGTGGCACAGGGGTTGATGAGGGAGTTTAGGACATTGAACAAGGCCTGGGGTTTATTTTAATTTGTTGTGACTAGGTTAGAAATGTAAGTTGTTTTTGCAATTTTGACAGCCGTTTGGTAGATGGAAAGAGCGCTGTGTAGGATTTGGATGGAGACATGCAACCTGTCCTTCCTCCATTTCCTCTCAGCACGTCTACATGCACATCTAAGAGTATGCGTGGATTCATTTAGCCAGAGTGTGGGGAGGGGTTTTATGCGTTTAGTTTTAAAAGGTGCTACAGTATTTAAAATATCGGTGCATGACTCGTTGAACATGGATAGATATCTGTGTCAATGGTGAGTGGGTGGATAGGTGAGGGGGTGGGATGGGCCAGCTGTCTTTAAGAGGCTTCTCAAACCTGGCAAAGAAGGTGTTCAGCTTGTCTGGGAGGTGGGGGTCTGCGTCGGGGGGGGAGGGGGGGGGGGTACTTTTTGTAATTGGTTAGTTCATTAAGAGTTTTCCAGACTGCCCTAGTGTTGTTTGAATCAAATGTATCCTCCAGTTTAGTGGCATAGGATGTTTTTGCCTTCCTGATGGCTGCTCTAAGTTCGTATTTAGCTGCTTTGTAAGTCTCAGTGTCCCCCTCCGTGAACGCAGTGTTTTTCCTTCTCCACAACTCAATGAGAGCGCGTGAGAACCATGGTTTATTGTTAACATACGTTTTAACAGATTTAGTGGGGATATGGAGATTAACACAAAAATCTATATAGGATGACACTGTGTACATGAACTACTACAGGATCTACTACATGAACTACCACATGAACTACTACATGAACTACTACAGGAACTACTAGATGAACTACCACATGAATTACTACATGAACTACTACAGGAACTACTACAGGAACTACTAGATGAACTACCACATGAATTACTACATGAACTACTACAATAACTACCACAGGAACTACTACAATAACTACTACAGGAACGACTACAGGAACTACTACAGGAACTACTACAATAACTACCACAGGAACTACTACAATAACTACTACAGGAACTACCACAGGAACTACCACATGGACTACTACAGGAACTACTACAGTAACTACTACAATAACTACTCCATGGACTACTACAGGAAATACTACAATAACTACTACAGGAACTACTACAGGAACTACCACAATAACTACTACAGGAACTACCACATTAACTACCACATGAACTACCACAAGAACTACCACAGGAACTACTACATGCACTACTACATTAACTACTACAGGAACTACTACATGAACTACCACATGAACTACCACAGGAACTACCACAGGAACTACCACATGAACTACTACAGGAACTACTACAGGAACAACTACAGAAACTACTACATGAACTACTACAATAACTACTACATGGACTACTACAGGAACAACTACAGAAACTACTACAGGAACTACTACAATAACTACTACATGGACTACTACAGGAACTACTACAATAACTACTACAGGAACTACTACAGGAACTACCACAATAACTACTACAGGAACTACCACATGAACTACCACAGGAACTACCACAGGAACTTATACAGGAACTACTACATGAACTAGCCTGCAGAGAGGAGAAGGAGACAGAGACTGAGAAGAAAGGGTTCCCCCTCTTGGGGGGGCCCTCCAAGAGAGGAGATGATGTTTGTATTGTGATTGTATGACAAGAGGAGCAGAGAAGAAGGAGACAGACAAGAGGAGCAGAGAAGAAGGAGCCAGAGACGATAGTAATGTGTTTTGAAGATGAGAAGAAGAAGAAGAGTGTAAACTTTCTCAAGTGTGGGCGAAGCATAAGAACTGCGGAGGGCAGTAATACGCCATGTTGAGAGCGTGATTGTGATTGGAGAGGTGGAGGTGGATCAAGATCGGGACTCGGGTTTCTCGGGCTCTGAAGTGGATGTGGACATGGGGTAGGGGACATTTGGTGGCTTGCCGGGTGTGGCTTTTGCTTGCAGTTGATTGCTTTGGAGTGGTGTTCAGCTGGAATGGGGTGAAGATGGATGGGTGTCGGGGTGTCTGTGGAATGTGAATGGACGTGTGGTGGATGTTGGGTGGAGGCTGTTCACGGCACATTTGTCGCCGGGAAGCATGTGGCCAGAAATGTAGGGCGTGGGAGGTGGCGGGGGGGCCCCTGATCTCCCCACCGGGGCTCTCTGTCGCTTCTTGTTGTTTCTCATGCCTGGTGGAGGGTGTGTTCTGGGTGGTTTTTGTTCGGCGTTTGTTGGGCATGTGTTTGCATTTTGTAGATGTGTTGTTGTTCATTGGTTTTTGCTTTGTTCTGGTTGGGTGCTGTTTTGGAGCGGTCGGCTGTGGGTGAAGGCCGCACTTGTTGGCTGTCGGTGTTTTTTGTTCCGTGTTTAGGTCTGCTTCGGAGCCTGTGGAAAGTGGAATTAGAAAGGGTCGAGTTGATGGCCCAGCTTTCCGCGCAAAGGCTAGCCCGACAACTCGATGAAGCTCTTAGCGGACTCATCTAAGCTAAGGGCGGCACAGGATGCAGAGAGGGCGGCACAGGATGCAGAGAGGGTGGCCCAGGATGCTCCGGATTTAGCTAAGATAAGAGGAAAGAGAGAGGAGTCACTGGGCCAGGCTGCGTTGGCTGAGGTAGAGGCCAAGTTCCAAGCCCTGGGAGAGTGTGGGGGCCAACGAACTCCCGACGACGGGTTGTCCCGTATTAGTGGAAGGAGCTCTTACATAGAGAAAGGGAAGACCGACGAATCCCAAGCCCGCCAGCAGGCTCGGCCCGCTTCACTGACCGTCCTGATAAAAAGGGAACCGGTTGGCCGTCTCAACTCCAGGGCACCAGGCGGCGCTACAGCACTTTGAGCTACATGACATGTATGAAAGGTGCTTTATAAATACTTACTTACTTACTTACTTACTTACTTACTTACTTACTTACTTACTTACTTACTTACTTACTTACCCAGAAAGAGCAAGAGGCTCTGCCACTAGAGTACCGACGGGCCGGGGCGGAATTCCCAGGGAGGCTGCCCCCTCAACAGATTCCAACCTTCAGGGGAGAACCTATGGAGTACAGGCCCTTCATCCGGGCCTTTGAACACGGAGTGGAGGACCAGACAAATAGCAGCAGGGACCGGCTGTACTTCTTGGAGCAGTACTCGGCTGGGGAGCCAAGAGAGCTGATACGAACTTGTATTTCAATGGACTCGGAGCAAGGCTACCCCGAGGCAAGGTGGCTCTTGCAAGAGCACTTCGGAAATGGGTACATCATATCCATGGCGTATATAGACAAGGCGCTGGACTGGCCTATTATCAAGCCCGAGGACGGAGGGGCGCTCCGCTCCTTTGGCCTCTATCACACTGGATGCCTCCACGCCATGACAGACGTGCAGCACGTACAGGAGCTTGACAGCATATCAAATATGCGGGCCATCACAGCCAAGCTTCCGTTAGAGCAGAGAAAGCGGTGGAGAAGCAATGTCCAGCAGACGCTTCGGAGGAAAGAGAGGCGCAGCGCCAAGTTCAGCAACCTCGTCGAATTTGTCAACCTAGAAGCCCAGGAAGCCCTACACCCGCTCTTTGGCAACCTCACAGAGGGAAACCGGAGCCAAACTAGGGCTCACAAAGACGCGCGGGGAAGCTTCACCACCGCCGCTACAACAGTTCAGCACCCGGCAGAGGCTAATGCGCGCCCCGAGGGGGATACCCTACGCGCCTTCTCCAACCCTTGCCTCTTCTGCCAAGGAGAACAGCATGCCATGGAGCAATGCACCAAGCTGAAGAAGGCTCTTCACAAGGAGAAGATAGAGTTTCTCCAGAGTAAAGGCCTATGTTTCAGCTGTCTGCAACAGGGTCACCTAAGCAAGAACTGCCCCGCAAAGAGTCGCTGCAGAGTCTGCCAGCTCACCCATCCTACGGTTCTACATATTAATAACCAAGCGGCCTACGAGGAAGACGACCATTTTTAGATAGACCCAGCACCAAGGTCTGTCTTCTCCAAGAGGCGGCATGAGGCGGTGGTAAAGACCGTCCTCCTGGCACCAGGTATTGGTAATCGTTTCTAGAATGGCCGGCTATAATGAACACTCAACTGACCCGGTTACTTGTTTTGGAATTGCGTAGACCCAATTAGGGGCCGGTGTAACGGCCATCTGAGTGTTTTGATTATTATTATTATTATTATTATTATTATTATTATTATTATTATTATTATTATTATTATTATTATTATTATTATTATTATTATTATTATTATTATTATTATTATTATTATTATTATTATTATTATTATTATTATTATTATTATTATTATTATTATTATTATTATTATTATTATTATTATTATTATTATTATTATTATTATTATTATTATTATTATTATTATTATTATTATTATTATTATTATTATTATTATTATTATTATTATTTCGAATGTTTAATATTGATTGGATTTAGATAAAGTCATTGAACCGTCGTATTTGTCACGATAGAGCCTCCTGGCACCTAGAACCTTCTAGAACGTTGGGGGGCGATGTCATGGTAGAATATGCTAGAGCGTAAAAACGTTCCGGACTTACCGTATGACCTCATGATAGAAGGTTCTGGAACATTCGTGAAGGCTCCGAATGATGTCATAAACCGAACATTCTAGATCCTTGGTTGCCTATATAAATCGAGCACGCCTGCAGAAAGAATCCTTTCACAGCTTCGACCAGACTGGAGAGGACCGACCAGAGGACTGAAGCCAGGAGCCCACCAGCGGATTTGCGGTTCCCACATTGCGAAGGAGTCTTCATGTGTCGAGTCGGCGGTGAATTTGGAGACTGGGAAAATACAGTTTTCTTACCTTGTAGTAGTATTGACCGGAATACTTAGGAAAGTAGATTTAGGATCACTTCTGTAAAGAGAGACTTAGCAAATAAACCATTTGGATAACTTTCCTTTACACTGTGGACATTGCTTTCTTTACCCACGGGCGTACTACTCACGAGTAAGTCATTTGACCAGTGGAAGGGAGCCCCGGCCGTCACAGGAACTACTACATGAACTACTACATAATAATAATAATAATGGCTTGGATTTATATAGCGCTCTTCATGACACCCAGATACAGGAACTACTACAATAACTACCACAGGAACTACTACAGGAACTACTACATGAACTACTACAATAACTACTACAGGAACTACATGAACTACTACAGGAACTACTACATGAACTACTACAGGAACTACTACAGGAACTACTACACTAACTACTACAGGAACTACTACATGAACTACTACAGGAACTACTACAGGAACGACTACAATAACTACTACAGGAACTACTACAGGAACTACTACATGAACTACTACAGGAACTACTACAATAACTACTACAGGAACTACATGAACTACTACAGCAGGGCTGTACGTTAACTTTTTTTGCACATAGCACTGGTGCTAAAGAGGTTGATAGTTTTGTAGCACAGACCAAAATCTTGTAGCATGAGTATAAAACGTCTCTAAAATCTCTAAAAACAACCACAAGTAGTGCAGTTCATTACTTAAATAGGTATGTGACTGGCAAGGGAATGAATCTTGCATACAGGGCACACAAAATCCAAACTTTAACAAGAAATGCTTTCAGACAAATTCTTTCTTTATTTGCTCCAAAAAACCGAAGTATGTTGTGAAGTGTATAGATAGATGTGAAATGTATAGATGTAGCAGTACTGTCTATATGTATGTCGTGTATGTCATATGTTATGATGAATTGAAAATGGGGGACCCTGATGTAAACAAGACGAAAGTCTTTCTCTGGTCTGCATCCCCTTAACAATTGTGTGTATTGAGCCGTACTGTATTGTACCCATTCTGCAATCTGTTAATAAAGTTTTCAATCAATCAAGTTAACTTTGAACCTCGGTTGTCAAGCCGCGTCAATGTTGTGTATGCATCTGGGTGGCATCACAACGGTGTTCACTGTGCCTTTAAGACGGCACGGTGGCCTTACGACAGTGCTGTGAAGTACCGTCAAGTGTTGTGGTAACGTCAGTTGGGTTGGTGTGCTGTTGTGCACAGCTAGCCCCTTTCGTAACTGCGATGTGCAAGCCAGGGGCTTTTGAGCATAAAATAAAATGTCTAACCTTACGTCGTAGTTCGGTGCGTTTTTGGAAACATTATAGACTATAGTCATAACAGATACAGTGCTTTGAGCACACGCGCACACAGGGCTAACCGCTAACGTTAGCTAGCAAGCAGCTATATAGCTAAAACGCTAACTAGAAGCTAACCACTGTATACACATTTAAATGTGTCCTTGCCTTAGACTCGAGGGTTGTACCAGGGTTGGATGCAGTTCCCCGTTGGTCAGTCTGTCTGTTTTCCATCTTCTGCTGTGTTTAATGTTATCTGTTTGCGAGTGCTTCCTTGACTGATGGCTAGTACCGCGGGACTTTTATTCAACATTCTATATTTCCGCGGGTTGGCGAGTACTGCAGGAACTTTTATTAAACATTATAATGTCCGCGGGTTGGCCAGTACTGCTGGAACTTTTATTAAACATTCTATGTCCGCTGGTCTTGTGCAGTGCTCTCGTGGCACTGTCAACTCACCAAGTGGATAGCGTGGCGCCGTGGCCCATTCAACTTAATACCGTCACACTTTTCTTTTTTTGCCACGGGCCATCGCACCAGTGCTACTGAAGTCAATCCATTCATCGCACAGACTGACGTCAGTGTAGCATGTGCGACATATATATCGCACTGTACAGCCCTGACTACAGGAACTATTACATGAACTACTACAGGAACTACTACAGGAACTACTACAGGACCTACTACAGGAACTACTACAATAACTACTACAATAACTACTACATGAACTACCACATGAACTACTACATGAACTACTACAGGAACTACTACATGAACTACCACAGTAACTACCACAGGAACTACTACAGGAACTACTGCATGAACTACTACATGAACTACCACAGTAACTACTACAGGAACTACTACAGTAATTACTACAGGAACTACTACACAGACTACTACAGGAACTACTACATGAACTACTACATGAACTACTACATGAACTACTACAGGAACTACTACATGAACTACTACAGTAACTACTACAGTAACTACTACAGGAACTACTACACGAACTACTACAGAAACTACTACATGAACTACTACAGGAACTACTACAGGAACTACTACATGAACTACTACAGGAACTACTACAGTAACTACTACATGAACTACTACATGAACTACAGTAACTACTACATGAACTACTACAGTAAATACTACAGGAACTACTACAGTAACTACTACAGGAACTACCACAGTAACTACTACATTAACTACTACAGGAACTACTACATGAACTACTACAGTAACTACTACAGGAACTACTACAGGATCTACTACAGTAACTACTACATGAACTACTACAGTAACTACTACATTAACTACTACATGAACTACTACAGGAACTACTACATGAACTACTACAGGAACTACTACAGGAACTACTACATTAACTACTACAGGAACTACTACATGAACTACTACAGGAACTACCACAGGAACTACTAGAGGAACTACTACAGGAACTACTACATGAACTACCACAGGAACTACTACAGGAACTACCACAGTAACTACTACATGAACTACTACAGGAACTACTACATGAACTACTACATGAACTACTACAGTAACTACTACATGAACTACTACAGGAACTACTACAGGAACTACTACAGGAACTACCACAGGAACTACCACAGCAACTACTACAGGAACTACTACAGGAACTACCACATGAACTACTACAGGAACTACTACATGAACTACAACAGTAACTACTACATGAACTACTACATGAACTACTACATGAACTACTACATGAACTACTACAGGAACTACCACATGAACTACTACATGAACTACTACAGGAACTACTACAGGAACTACCACATGAACTACTACATGAACTACTACATGAACTACTACAGGAACTACTACATTAACTACTACAGGAACTACTACATGAACTACTACATGAACTACTACATGAACTACTACAGGAACTACTACATGAACTACTACATGAACTACTACAGGAACTACTACATGACCTACTACAGGAACTACTACATGAACTACTACATGAACTACCACATGAACTACCACATGAACTACTACATGAACTACATGAACTACCACATGGACTACTACATGACCTACTACATGAACTACTACATGAACTACTACAGGAACTACCACATGAACTACTACATGAACTACTACATAAACTACTACAGGAACTACTACATGAACTACCACATGAACTACTACATGAACTACTACATGAACTACTACAGGAACTACTACATGAACTTCTACAGGAACTACTACAAGAACTACTACAGGAACTACTACAGGAACTACTACAGGAACTACTACATGAACTACTACATGAACTACTACATGAACTACTACAGGAACTACTACAGGAACTACCACATGAACTACTACAGGAACTACTACATGAACTACTACATGAACTACTACATGAACTACTACATGAACTACTACAGGAACTACTACAATAACTACTACATGAACTACTACATGAACTACTACAGGAACTACCACAGTAACTACTACAGGAACTACTACAGGAACTACTACATGAACTACCACAGGAACTACTACATTAACTACTATATTAACTACTACAGGAACTACTACAGGAACTACTACATGAACTACTACATGAACTACTACATGAACTACTACAATAACTACTACAGGAACTACTACATGAACTACTACATGAACTACTACATGCACTACTACATGAACTACTACAGGAACTACTACAGGAACTACTATAGGAACTACCACATGTACTACTACAGTAACTACTACAGGCACTACTATAGTTACTACTACAGGAACTACCACAGTAACTACTACAGGAACTACTACAGGAACTACTACATGAACTACCACATGAACTACCGGAGGAACTACTACAGGAACTACCACATGAACTACTACAGGAACTACTACATGAACTACCACAGGAACTACCGCAGGAACTACCGCAGGAACTGCTACAGGAACTACCACAGGAACTACTCCAAAACTAATTTCACATTTAGTCACAGGAATCCCCTCCCTTCCATCTGCGCACCACTGCCCCCCTCTCCCCACCTCAGTCTCTCTCTCTCTCTTGCTCCCCTCTTGTCTTTGCCCTTTGACCTCTCCTGACTCATTTCTCGAGGGCTGAATTCCAGTCTGTGGGGATCACCGACGCCTGACACACTGCGTAGTGTGTAGACATAGACTACTGCATGTCTTCGTGGAAAACATTACCAGGTCCTGGGCGCACATACGTTTGCAGGAGCAAAACAACTTCAATAGGACTCACCTTGAAAACACTAGTAGTTCAGGGTACAGGGGTGTGGCCCATAGGTGGGAGAGGACACAGGGGCGTGGCTTATATGAGATAGAGGACAACGGGGCATGGTTTATAGGAGAGCGGACCCAGGAAAAATTTATAAAAAGTCAATGGTACCAGTGTATTTATACTAATTATTATCACTGTACATAATAATAATGTACATAATAATACTGTACATACAGTACATCGAATTAGCATATGTACTCAGTAGCTTTAAGGCTGTCAAAGTTAACGCTGTAATAACGCGTTATCGCCCGATTCTATTTTTTTAAACTCACGATTAACTTTTAAGAAAATAAATATATACTTTTTTTTTTTTTTTTTTTTTTACTAGACTTCACTCAGGTGTATTATTGATGCTCTCAATGATACTATGTTTGTTTCTGAAGTGTGTGTGTGTGTGTGTGATATATATATATAGAGAGCGAGGGGGGTGAGAGAGATGAGGAAGGGGCAAGAGAAAAAGAGAGCTGGGAGAGTGTGTGTGTGAGAGAGAGAGGGGGGGTGTGTGATTACTCAGCCCTTGTGTGGGTGAATGTAACAAGTTCCTAACGTTTTCTTTCCCCTATTATTTCATGCACACTTTATTCATTGTTTTAAATTATTATTTTCTTTTAAGTTATTTTGTGCATCACTCTGTTTTGAATTTGATGCAAATTTGCAATGCATGAGGGTCAAGCATTTGTTGACTCTCATGTTGATAAGAGTATTAAAACTTGGAACTTAAAAAAGGTAAAAAAAAAGAAGAAAAAAATTATTAATTTGCGATTAATCGCGAGTTAACTATGGACAATCATGCGATTAATCGCGATTACATATTTTATATATATATATATATTATGTGCTGCTACACACAGTATAGCCTACATGTCGCTACATGCCGACTGGAATTCAAGCCATCTATTCTTCGTTCCTCCTCCTTTCCGTTCCTCTCTTCCTCACGCTCTTCCTCTCTTTCATTATCCACACCACAACCTCCAGATCTCTATCTAGATTATCCATCATATCCTAGGGTTATGAATCATCAGTCACCAGGGCAGGTTAGAGGGGTGATGCAGGTCAACTGTCACTATGTCAACACGGGCATGTCGCTGAATCTCAGCTATTTCCAAGGGGAATGCATCAAACCCTAGTTGTACCGCAGGCCCTCAGTGGACTGTGTAAGGCGGGCCATGCCGTTACACACAACCAGAGGTCCAACACACGTGCTAGGTAACTCCTCCCACTGCCCTTGACCTGGCGTTAGAACTGGAGCTGGTCCATGCAGATGATACATTCCTGGTTTAAGTGAATATACTTGGCAAATGTCCTTTCTTCCTTTACTGTATGCATTCAATTGAGTTCCTACCATGATATGGGTGAATGCTCTTTTCTGATTGGCCAGGTGTGCGTTAAAACTGTTTAAAATGCACACGTAGTTCGGCTCGAGTTTAATCAGCGTTCGAAATTCATCCGCTGTCCGACCTGTAACCGTAGCAACGTTAAAGCGCACAGCGGTCAAGGCTTGTTCGTTATCAACTGTGGTGAAGCACAGCTGACTAATCAACTTGTAAAAATTCATTGTAAATGCTGCATTTTTCAAAGCGCTTTACAATTTTTGTTCCTCACATTTGACTCATTCACTCACATTCACACACTGACGGCAGAGGCGACCATACAAGGTGCCAACCTGCTCATCGAAGCAATTAGGGGTTAAGTGTCTTGCTCAAGGACACATTGACAGACTGCCCGGGAGGAGCGGGAATCACACCGGAAACCTTACCAGACGACTGCTCTACCTCCTTTCTAATAGTAGAAAGACATAAATAGAGTTAATAAAAGTATACTACACGAGAAAAGTAAAAATAGGCAGTGTAAACTATATAATTAACTCTGAATATACGCATCTGAGCAAGTAAGCAGTGTGATCAAAGATGCAGATGAGGGTCTGTATGCCCTCTATCATTTATATTTTACATTACAATAAATATAATAAACACTAGCATCTATATACTATGAGTAAATAAAGTAAAGAGTATACACCGGTCCAGTATACACAAGGTACCCTAACCGACATAATATACGTCATATGTTATTATAGTCCATTCAGTTTAGGTGGGAGTCAGACACACTCAGGGATCAGACATTCAGAGTAGTTCTCGAGTATAAGCTGAATAATCAACTTGTAGGTGAACTCGTTGATTATTCTTCACATGAAAGACTTCTATGTGAAAAGCAGCAGCACATGCGCACCGTGTCAACATAACATAACGTACTGTCCCTTGACAAATTGTTGTGATTTTTCGGAAGCATCCGATTGACTTTGAACATGAATCACAAGGTCGGGTTA
>NC_140183.1:13557637-13567637 GCF_963971535.1 Notolepis coatsorum | reverse complement strand
GGTTGTACCTGACGAGCAGAGCTCCTTTGATGGTTGTACCTGACCAGGAGAGCTCCTTTGATGGTTGTACCTGACCAGCAGAGCTCCTTTGGTGGTTGTACCTGACCAGCAGAGCTCCTTTGATGGTTGTACCTGACCAGGAGAGCTCCTTTGATGGTTGTACACACTGTGAGCTGATACACACTTTGAGCTGGTGCACACTGTGGCAGCCCAAGCCAAAACTGTTCTGAAGAAAGTATTTATACTATTAAACTTGTATGCCAGAAAAGAAACCCTACCAAAGGCCTTATGAATAGAACTCAGTCTATGCCAAGCCAAGCCTGAACTGTGGGAATTTACCCTTACATGTCTTAGATGTTGCCATCTAGTCTATCATGTCTATTTTATGTCTATTTTATTATCCTTCTACTTATTTGATTTACTATTGTATTATTGCACAATCAAAGCGGGCATGGCCACCCGCACGTCACTGTATGCCCTGTGTATGTATGTGACAAATAAACCTCTTGAATCTTGAATCTTGAATCTAGTCCAGCTTAAGGAAGGTCTCTAGAAGACTGTAAATCTGTGTAAACAATACGTGAAGCTACGGATGATTCTAAACGGCCTGAGACTAAAGTGTCTCTCAGTGGGGCTTCAGTCACGCGCTCTGCTTCTGACAGCGGCGCCTTCCCGACGAGTTCAGAGCTTTTCAATCTAAAAAGTGCTCAGAGTGGCTGCGCAACACGGCAGCACGCTCTGGAAACACAACACACCGGGCGCCGCGCTCCTTCCACAGCGGCTCTCTCCTGATTGGATGCTTTTGTGGCGGACCCTACGAGGGGTCAGTTTGATCGCTGCACAAAAGCTGAGTTATGTTTGATAGGCATTATAGTATTTCTGTCCAAAGTTTGTTTGGCAAAGCTGAATACAAGGCAGCTGTGCTGGCTGGGTTGTTGGAACAACAAGTATTCAAGTTTGCCCACGTCCCAGGTGGATAGAGGACAGAGGACGTTGCACTCTGCGATGGTTGTTGTGAGGGAGGTGAGGCTACTACAGGCTACGCTGATGGTATGTATCCCACAGTTTGTCTTGACCCAAAGGGTGGTGCCATTTCTAAAAAGTTTGCCACTGCCAAGATTGAAGATGTTGTTGATCCTGATAGTGATGACTCTGTGGGCTCGGAAGTTGATTCTACTACTCCTTCTAGTCCTAAATGGGAAGCACGCTATAATCTTTAGCCCGTCTTCGACTAGAGAAGGAAGAGAGGCAGGAGGAGAGTGAATTCCATTTGGCAATGAAGAGGTTGGATGTGCGTCAACTGGAATTACAGAATAGTAACGCAGTGTATATCCCTGTTCGTTCTCCCTTAGCTTAATATACACAAAGAAACAAGGCACGTTGCGACCTAGCGCTATACAAGAGCTAGAGAAATGCAGTCATTCAATGTGAAATGTAATGAATGTTTACATGACATGGTTTAGTCGAACTTGTTGTGGTCTAAACCTTAGAGGTTTCCCCCACTTTCCATCTCAGTCAGTCACTGGCTGATGTCTTCTCTCAAGGCTGCAGTAGCTAGTCACTAGCTGATAATATGTCTGTTCACATGGCTGCAGTAGCTAGTCACTAGCTGATAATATGTCTGTTCACATGGCTGCAGTAGCTAGTCACTAGCTGATAATATGTCTGTTCACATGGCTGCAGTAGTTAGTCACTACCTGATAATATGTCTGTTCACAAGGCTCAGTAGCTAGTCACTGGCTGCAGCTGAAGCGCGTCCAATTCAGGGAACCCGGCTTTGTTTAATGATGAGGAACGGTTGAGAAATGTCTCTTCTGGCTCCTTGTTGCTCCCCGTTCGGCATTTATCTGCGTCCTGGGAGTGCGGTGGGCTCCGACTCAAGGCTTCTAGGAGACAAGATGGTTTCCGCAGAATGTTTTCCAGCCTCACATGAAGTCGATTCCCACTTCATCCTCTTGATGCACACACTCATATACACACACACACACACACACACACACACACACACACACACACACACACACACACACACACACACACACACACACACACACACACACACACACACACACACACACACCGGTGTGAACACACGCACGCATTCACACGCACACACGCACGCGCACACACACACACACACACACGCCCGTGTGGACACACACACGCATTCACACACACACACACACACACACACACACACACACACACACACACACACACACACACACACACACACACACACACACACACACACACACACACACACACACACACACACACACACACACACACACACACACACACACACACACACACACACACACACACACACACACACACACACACACACACACAAACACACACACCAACACAGTCTCATCAGAAAGCGTGAATAAAGTACTAATCGACCACAGGAAAAAAGGTACATAATGTATGTTATGTTATAACATATGTTATTGTATAAGTAATATATTAACATTTTGTATCTGCAAAAATCCAAAACAAACAGCGTGACCAGGGGTCGAACTAACAATGCTTGTGATCGCGGCCAAATACTCAATATGTACCTTATTCCTGTGGTCAATACGTACTTAAAAAAAAATTACATTCAGATCAGGCTACACACACACACACACACACACACACACACACACACACACACACACACACACACACACACACACACACACACACACACACACACACACACACACACACACACACACACACACACACACACACACACACACACACACACACACACACACACATATGCACGCACTCGCATACACATACTCACAACATCACCCTCTCACTCACACACACATGTACACAAGCTCTCACACACACACACACACACACACACACACACACACACACACACACACACACACACACACACACACACACACACACACACACACGCATGCATGTTCTCGCACACAACATCACATAGAGTACATGCACACAAGCTCATACACACACACGCACACACACACACACACACACACACACACGCACACACACACACACACACACACACACACACACACACACACACACACACACACACACACACACACACACACACACACACACACACACACACACACACACACACACACCCTCTCCCAGAAGTCTTGTCATTAGACCACAGTCATGTACAGTGAGTTTAACCCTAAGCTTGTAATGCACAACATGGGTAAAAGAGGAGTAATTAGGCTACAATGGGGACTAACATCATCACACATGAATACAATGGGGCTCATTGGATCCACAAGAGACTCAGCTTTCCAGTCAGAACCAATTCATGCAATTACAAGACTCTTCAGTCCAAGACTCTTCTGTCCAAGACTCCTCAGTCCAAGACTCCTCAGTCAAGACTCTTCAGTCCAAGACTCCTCAGTCAAGACTCTTCAGGCCAAGACTCCTCAGTCAAGACTCTTCAGTCCAAGACTCCTCAGTCAAGACTCTTCAGTCCAAGACTCCTCAGTCCAAGACTCCTCAGTCAAGACTCTTCAGTCCAAGACTCCTCAGTCCAAGACTCCTCAGTCCAAGACTCTTCAGTCAAGACTCTTCAGTCCAAGACTCCTCAGTCCCAAAGTCCAAGACTCCTCAGTCCAAGACTCCAAGACTCCTCAGTCCAAGACTCTTCAGTCCAAGACTCCTCAGTCCAAGACTCTTCAGTCCAAGACTCCTCAGTCCAAGACTCTTCAGTCCAAGTCTCTTTGGTCCAAGACTCCTCAGTCCAAGACTCCTCAGTCCAAGAGTCCAAGACTCCTCAGTCCAAGACTCCTCAGTCCAAGACTCCTCGGTCCAAGAGTCCAAGACTCCTCAGTCCAAGAGTCCAAGATTCCGCAGTCCAAGATTCCTCAGTCCAAGAGTCCAAGACTCCTCAGTCCAAGAGTCCAAGACTCCTCAGTCCAAGAGTCCAAGACTCCTCAGTCTAAGACTCTTCAGTCAGTCCAAGACTCCTCAGTCTAAGACACTTTGAGAAGGCCAGTGTTTCCCTTTGCAGCATTATTTAACCCCCTTCCCGACAAGCTAGCATGCCATGGTTGGTTCACAATGGATTCCTTAGGTTGTCATCATAGGTGACTAAGCCACCTCTCAAGATTATTCTACGTCTGTGTCGTCCTCTGCTTGCCTGGACTGTGGTGTTATTGTGTGTCTGTGTGTGTCATCTTCGCTGCCCCAGGATGGCGTGAGTACAAGGTCTTATGCGTGGGTTGAAACAAATCTTCAGATACGTACAAATAATTCATATTCAAATTCAACTCCATCAGTGAGGCTATGACATCCAGCAACGTGACCTGAACAACAAATCTCCCATCTCCTTTAACACCACTTTAGACACTTTAACACTACATTATATTTATCTATTTATTAAAGAGATTTGCACAACATTCATACCTCATTTGCATTTGCACCTTGCCTTAAAATGTTTGTACCTCATTGTCTGCATTTGCACCTCATTGTCTGCATTTTTACTCACTGTACTTAGATTGTACCTAGGTTGTACTTTAGCTTGTATATTGTATTGTATATTGTATATTGTATAGTGTTATTCCTCTTTTACTACTTTTTTACTGTATGAAGCACATTCTCAGGGGCTCATACAGCACCAAGCATTTCACTGTAGAGTACATGCACATTATATTTGACGAATAAAAACAAACTTGAAACTTCTGACTTATGGATCACTGAAGCACCCGGTGTTCCACAAAGGAATGTTGGAGAGATGAACATTTTTGGTGGAAAGAAATCAATAACCTGCCAAAATTAGGAAATCAATACACAAGGGGGTTTAACTTACGCAAGTTAATGAGGTCCAAGCCAGCCTGTTGACTTGACTCTATGCCGATTGGCTATGATTTGTCCCCCATCAGTCATACCCCAAACAATATTACTGTCATTAACATATTCCTGCACATTTTGCATAAAACGGCTATCGATGGCATACCCAAAGTATTTTGAAAGCTATTCTTGAACCATTTGTAGCACATGCATGAGTCTGGTCTCATTTTAGCTTTCAAACGATGTGCTGCTTTAGATATACTGAAACAATGGGATGCCGAGCGACGACAGTAAATGTAATGTGATGTGTCCATCACGGCCGAGGGCGGGCCGTTCTTCACTATAGGAAGAGAGACGTGTCCATCACGGCCGAGGGTGTTGTGGTTTGTAACCGACCCCAATCGCACAACACAAGACAGGTATGGTGGTTTGCCAAGAAACAGATATTTATTGTGAACAGGGAAAAAGGGCACTGTCCCTTTAAGGGAGAAAACACAAAACACTGGAATAACACAAGAGGGGAAGGTAAAGTGCCTTTAAGAGGCGGGCAGGAAAAGGGAACACTATGGGAAGGTAAGGGAACGCCTAAGGGAAGGTTAAGGGAACGCCTAGGGAACTGAGGAACTAGAGACAAGGAGAACTAGGGAAAGAGGACTAGGGACTAGGAGAACTAGGGATAGAGGACTTGGGACTAGGTGGAACTAGAAGGGGAGAACTTGGGACTGGAACTAGGTGGAACTAGAAGGGGAGAACTTGGGACAGGAACTAGGTGGAACTAGAAGGGGAGAACTTGGGACAGGAACTAGGTGGAACTAGAAGGGGAGAACTTGGGACAGGAACTAGGTGGAACTAGAAGGGGAGAACTTGGGACAGGAACTAGGTGGAACTAGAAGGGGAGAACTTGGGACTGGAACTAGGTGGAACTAGAAGGGGAGAACTTGGGACAGGAACTAGGTGGAACTAGAAGGGGAGAACTTGGGACAGGAACTAGGTGGAACTAGAAGGGGAGAACTTGGGACAGGAACTGGGGACTGGTGGGAAAACATCTGGGCCGCTCTGCAGAACAGAGGAGAGGGTTAATATTCAAAGGGAAAAAACAGAGCAGATGCAGAACAGTCCAAACAACAAGGTAACAAAGTAAATACTATCTTCGTGTGAACAAACACACAGTGGGAGATGGAATGTCCAAAATAATATCCACGAGAGAACAAAACAGAGTGGGAGATGAAATGTCCAAACTAATAACTAAGAGAGAACTAACGGAGGCAATACGCTGGGAGAGTGACATCACAATCTAAACTCACCCAGGCGTATGCGTAAAGGTACAGGAAACAGCAGCGGGACGAGGGCAAGGGGCATTACGCTGAGTGAGTGACATCACAATCAAAACTCACCCAGGCGTATGCGTAAAGGTACAGGGACAGCAACGGGAACGGGGGCAAGGGCACTACGCTGAGTGAGTGACATCACAATCAAAACTCACCCAGGCGTATGCGTAAAGGTACAGGGACAGCAACGGGGCGAGGGCATCGCCACCGGGTGGCTGGCTGTCCGAGCCGAGGGACAGAGTGCTGGAACAGTGGCGGTGGCGAGGATGTCGTCCACCGGGTAGCCGACTGTCGGAGCGAGGAACAGAGTGCGCGCCACACCTTGGTGTGCGCGTCGGAACAGTGGCGGTGGCGAGAGCGTCGTCCACCGGGTAGCCGCTGTCGGAGCCGAGGAACAGGGTGCTGAACAGTGGCGGTGGCGAGGATGTCGTCCACCGGGTAGCCGACTGTCGGAGCGAGGAACAGAGTGCGCGCCACACCTTGGTGTGCGCGTCGGAACAGTGGCGGTGGCGAGAGCGTCGTCCACCGGGTAGCCGCTGTCGGAGCGAGGAACAGAGTGCGCGCCACACCTTGGTGTGCGCGTCGGAACAGTGGCGGTGGCGAGAGCGTCGTCCACCGGGTAGCCGCTGTCGGAGCCGAGGAACAGAGTGCGCGCCACACCTTGGTGTGCGCGTCGGGACAGTGGCGGTGGCGAGGATGTCTTCCACCGGGTAGCCGCTGTCGGAGCCGAGGAACAGGGTGCGCGCCACACCTTGGTGTGCGCGTCGGAACCGAGAGACGCCTCGGGGTGCGTCTGCGAAGAGGAGTGTGCCAAGCACGAAGGTCTGGAAGATGCGCGTCGGCGCGCTGAGGTCTGGAGAGCGTGCCAAGCTCGAAGGTCTGGAAGATGCGCGTCTGTGCGCTGGTACGGAGGAGCGTGCCAAGCTCGAAGGTCTGGAAGATGCGCGTCAGTGCGCTGGTACGGAGGAGCGTGCCAAGCTCGAAGGTCTGGAAGATGCGCGTCAGTGCGCTGGGACGGAGGAGCGTGCCAAGCTCGAAGGTCTGGAAGATGCGCGTCAGTGCGCTGGTACGGAGGAGCGTGCCAAGCTCGAAGGTCTGGAAGATGCGCGTCAGTGCGCTGGTACGGAGGAGCGTGCCAAGCTCGAAGGTCTGGAAGATGCGCGTCAGTGCGCTGGGACGGAGGAGCGTGCCAAGCTCGAAGGTCTGGAAGATGCGCGTCAGTGCGCTGGTACGGAGGAGCGTGCCAAGCTCGAAGGTCTGGAAGATGCGCGTCTGTGCGCTGGTCTGGAGTGGAACACTGGAATGCCTCCCGTAGAGAATTAGAGAGCGCAGAACAATGTCTCCTCCACAGGCTACGGCGACAGCAGACGAAGGCAGGAGCAAACATCTCAAGGCTGGAGAGATCCATCTTACAGCATTGGTAGACCAGAGGATCTCCCGAAAAAGTCTAGATGTTAGAGAATATGACTCAGCATGAATACAACACGACCCCACGCCGAAACGAGGGGAAGAGCCCTGGTATTTAAAGCCCACAGGGGAACTAATTAGCCTGCCACCACAGGTGCGAGAGGTAATTGATAATAGTCCAGGTGTGGCCACTGAGAGTAAACGAGAGTAAAGAACGAGAGGGTGGGGGCTAGAGAGAGAGAGTAGGGAATTCCTAACAGTAGGCTTAAAGAAGACAGAGAAAAGGTAGTGAGCAGCGGGCAAAACCTCACAGTATCCCCCCCTCCAACGGGAGCCACCCGGCGACCCAAAACAAATACAGACAGAGTGGCAGGGGGCAAAACAAGAGGTACTGGCCAAGCCAGCAGGGGAAGCCACCACAAGAGTGGGGCTAGCAAAAGAAACAGGGTCGCCGAGGGGTAACCATGGTAGCACCGGGAAAGGGCTAGCAGAGGGAAGGTTAGCTGCCAGGGCACTGATAGCTACAGGGCCTATGCTAGCTGTACTGCTACATCAACATAGAGGCTGCGCAAGCTGCCGGAGCTAGGCTGGCAGACAGGGCTGGACCAGCATGAGAGAACAAGCTAGCTGGAAGGACAGTCCTAGCTGTGTGAGATAAACTACACAAAAAAGTGGAGGCCATGCAGAGGGACCGGGTTAGCTGCTTGGGCCTGGCTAGCTACAGGGCCTATGCCAGCTGCAAGGCTGCATTAACATAGAGGCTGTGCTAACAGCCGGGGCCAAGCTAGCAGACCGGGGCCATGCAGAGGGAAACTGGGTTAGCCGCCAGGGCATGGCTAGCTACAGGGCCTATGCCAGCAGCAAGGGCTGCATAAACATAGAGGCTGTGCTAGCAGCCGGGGCTAAGCTAGCAGACAGGGGCTCTGCTGAGGGACTGGGTTAGCTGCCAGGGCATGGCTAGCTACAGGGGGGTCAAACAGGGCAAAACGGGAAGCAAACAGGGGAGCTAACCGGGGAGACTAACAAGCTAACAGGGGAGCTAACAGGGCTAACAGGGGAGCTAGAGGGAACAAGAAAAAAAAAAGGCAAACTCAACATACACCGTCTGTGCTGGCTGGGGTCGTCGATTTGGTGGGGTCGTACTGTTGTGGTTTGTAACCGACCCCAATCGCACAACACAAGACAGGTATGGTGGTTTGCCAAGAAACAGATATTTATTGTGAACAGGGAAAAAGGGCACTGTCCCTTTAAGGGAGAAAACACAAAACACTGGAATAACACAAGAGGGGAAGGTAAAGTGCCTTTAAGAGGCGGGCAGGAAAAGGGAACACTATGGGAAGGTAAGGGAACGCCTAAGGGAAGGTTAAGGGAACGCCTAGGGAACTGAGGAACTAGAGACAAGGAGAACTAGGGAAAGAGGACTAGGGACTAGGAGAACTAGGGATAGAGGACTTGGGACTAGGTGGAACTAGAAGGGGAGAACTTGGGACTGGAACTAGGTGGAACTAGAAGGGGAGAACTTGGGACAGGAACTAGGTGGAACTAGAAGGGGAGAACTTGGGACAGGAACTAGGTGGAACTAGAAGGGGAGAACTTGGGACAGGAACTAGGTGGAACTAGAAGGGGAGAACTTGGGACAGGAACTAGGTGGAACTAGAAGGGGAGAACTTGGGACTGGAACTAGGTGGAACTAGAAGGGGAGAACTTGGGACAGGAACTAGGTGGAACTAGAAGGGGAGAACTTGGGACAGGAACTAGGTGGAACTAGAAGGGGAGAACTTGGGACAGGAACTGGGGACTGGTGGGAAAACATCTGGGCCGCTCTGCAGAACAGAGGAGAGGGTTAATATTCAAAGGGAAAAAACAGAGCAGATGCAGAACAGTCCAAACAACAAGGTAACAAAGTAAATACTATCTTCGTGTGAACAAACACACAGTGGGAGATGGAATGTCCAAAATAATATCCACGAGAGAACAAAACAGAGTGGGAGATGAAATGTCCAAACTAATAACTAAGAGAGAACTAACGGAGGCAATACGCTGGGAGAGTGACATCACAATCTAAACTCACCCAGGCGTATGCGTAAAGGTACAGGAAACAGCAGCGGGACGAGGGCAAGGGGCATTACGCTGAGTGAGTGACATCACAATCAAAACTCACCCAGGCGTATGCGTAAAGGTACAGGGACAGCAACGGGAACGGGGGCAAGGGCACTACGCTGAGTGAGTGACATCACAATCAAAACTCACCCAGGCGTATGCGTAAAGGTACAGGGACAGCAACGGGGCGAGGGCATCGCCACCGGGTGGCTGGCTGTCCGAGCCGAGGGACAGAGTGCTGGAACAGTGGCGGTGGCGAGGATGTCGTCCACCGGGTAGCCGACTGTCGGAGCGAGGAACAGAGTGCGCGCCACACCTTGGTGTGCGCGTCGGAACAGTGGCGGTGGCGAGAGCGTCGTCCACCGGGT
>NC_140183.1:13526242-13557437 GCF_963971535.1 Notolepis coatsorum | reverse complement strand
AAAAGTGTCTTTTCAGTCCGTCAGTATAGTATAGTATAGTCATGTACTGTAAAGCCTGCCTGCTGCCAGTTGTGACAGTTCCTCTTCCTCTGTTCTGGCGGTCCTGTGGCTGCGAGACAGCCCAGGTCGCTTCTTAACCCCCCTCCCAGACCCCTGGGTTCGCATAGACATTTTCGGAAAGGAATAAACCATGATGCATACATGTATAGAATACAATTTTAATTTTTTATTATTTTAAATGCAATGAAATGAAAAACCAAAGTAAATCATAATTGTGTTTGTTAGATACCCTCTAATCCTGTTACAAAGTAAACATTTCCTTAACCAGTTACCATCTGGTCTCCCCCGGTGAGACAGAGTCATGACCTCCCATGTTTATATTAGCCTTGGGTCCTGTGTGATGAGATTAATCAAATATGGACCTACTGCTGAAGAACTCTCTGAAGGACTAATGTCCTCTCTGAAGGACTCATGTCCTCCCTGAAGGACTCCTGTCCTCTCTGAAAGACTCCTGTCCCCTCTGAAGGAGTAATGTCCTCTCTGAAGGACGGAGTAATGTCCTCTCTGAAGGAGTAATGTCCTCTCTGAAGGACTCATGTCCTCCCTGAAGGACTCCTGTCCTCTCTGAAAGACTCCTGTCCCCTCTGAAGGAGTAATGTCCTCTCTGAAGGACGGAGTAATGTCCTCTCTGAAGGAGTAATGTCCTCTCTGAAGGAGTAATGTCCTCTCTGAAGGAGTAATGTCCTCTCTGAAGGAGTAATGTCCTCTCTGAAGGACTAATGAAGGACTCATGTCCTCTCTGAAGGACTCCTATCCTGCTCCATAACTTCTACATCCACCAGGGTTGGGATCAATTCACCTTCAAAACAGTCAATTCAGAATTCTGACAGAAATTGCCGTGCACACGATCGAACGATTCGTTCTCATTTACTTTGTCGAGAGGTTGGATAATCAATTGCATTAGTGGGTTGAATGCATCCCCTGTTATGGATCCCTGTTCTCCTCTCCAGTCCTGACCTACACCTCAACAGAATCCGTAGCTCGCCGTGGTGGTGGGGGCCTTTCCTCCACCGCTAGAACCCGAGTTGCGCCGGAGAGCGACGGGGAATCCTCACTAACAATCTGCCCGTGTGTTTGTCTCTCTCCGCAGATGAAATGCGACAGGGCCCTGACCTACCTGCGTGTCTTCGGCACCACGATGTTCGGCGTGTCCCTGCTGGTTGGCATCTCCACAGCCTACATCATGGGCTACCAGTTCTTCACCACCGCCCACCACCACCTGTCCTTCGGCCTGTACGGCGCCATCCTGGTCATCCACCTCGTCATCCAGAGCCTCTTCGCCGTGCTGGAGCACCGGAACATGCGGCGATCCCTGGAGACGCCCATCAAGCTGAACAAGACGCTGGCGCTGTGCATCGCGGCGTACCAGGAGGACCCCAACTACCTGCGGAAGTGCCTGGTGTCCGTCAAGCGGCTGACGTACCCCGGGATCAAGGTGATCATGGTGATCGACGGCAACGCGGACGACGACCTGTACATGATGGAGATATTCAAGGAGGTCATGGGGTGGGACAAGGCGGCCACGTACGTGTGGAGGAGCAACTACCACCACCGGGGGCCGGACGAGACGGACGAGGGCTACGCCGAGAGCCTGGGGCAGATCCAGCGCCTGGTGCTCAACAACAAGTGCATCTGCATCATGCAGAAGTGGGGCGGCAAGCGGGAGGTGATGTACACCGCCTTCAAGGCGCTGGGCCGGAGCGTGGACTATGTACAGGTGAGAGCACGAGGAGAGAGCGAGGGGAGCATGGGGGGAGGGAGGGAGGGAGGGAGGGAGGGAGGGAGGGAGGGAGGGAGGGAGGGAGGGAGGGAGGGAGGGAGGGAGGGAGGAGCAGGGGGGAGGTAGGGAGGGAGGGAGAAAGCGCATAGGAGTGTTTGTGGACAGCTAAGGTACGGAAGAAAGGAAGAAGGGAGAGAGAGAGAAAGAGAGAGAGAGAGATGAGGGGATGACTGGGGAAGGAAGGGGGTCATGCCAAGCCAAATATGAGGTCCACAAAGAGGCTTTTGTTGTCAGATGGATGATGTCTGTGTGCATGTCATGTAGTGTAGTCTAGTCTAGTCTAGTGTAGTCTAGTGTAGTGTAGTGTAGTGTAGAGTAGAGTACTGTAGTGTAGAGTAGAGTAGTGTAGAGTACTGTAGAGTAGAGTAGAGTAGAGTACTGTAGTGTAGAGTAGAGTAGTGTAGAGTACTGTAGAGTAGAGTAGAGTAGAGTACTGTAGTGTAGCGTAGTGTAGTGTAGCGTAGTGCAGCGTAGTGTAGTGTAGAGTAGTGGAGAGTAGAGTACTGTAGTGTAGCGTAGTGTAGTGTAGAGTAGTGTAGAGTAGAGTACTGTAGTGTAGTGTAGCGTAGTGCAGTGTAGCGTAGTGTAGTGTAGAGTAGTGGAGAGTAGAGTACTGTAGTGTAGTGTAGCGTAGTGCAGTGTAGTGTAGTGTAGTGTAGTGGAGAGTAGAGTACTGTAGTGTAGCGTAGTGCAGCGTAGTGCAGCGTAGTGTAGTGTAGTGGAGAGTAGAGTACTGTAGTGTAGCGTAGTGTAGTGTAGTGTAGTGTAGCGTAGTGTAGTGTAGAGTAGAGTAGAGTAGCGTAGTGTAGTGTAGTGTAGTGTAGCGTAGTGTAGTGTAGTGTAGCGTAGTGTAGTGTAGAGTAGAGTAGAGTAGTGTAGAGTAGAGTACTGTAGTGTAGCGTAGTGCAGCGTAGTGTAGAGTAGTGTAGTGTAGAGTAGAGTACTGTAGTGTAGCGTAGTGTAGCGTAGTGTAGCGTAGTGTAGTGTAGCGTAGCCTAACCTAGCATAAAGAACTGGCAAGGCTAGCTGACAAATGAATGAAACAGCAGATCTCAGATTTCACAGTTACATCATCTGTCTCACTGGTTTTCATACTTTCATACGTCATCCTCTGTCTTTTTAATATTACATTATTTTTACCAAAACTATTTTGTGGGCTATTTTGAAAACTATTTGCCCAGTTTTTAGGATATTTACATTAACCCACATTATTGGATTAATATTTTCTTATAGGAGTCAGGAATGCCATGGTAGTTGCATAGAAGTAGCATAAATATATAGACAGTCTTTGAAGCCTTTAAAATCAGGAGTCGAAGTCTAAGGAATCAACATGACTCATCAGTGAAACAATGGTGATGCGATGGTAGGCCATTGGAGCAAAGTGTAAGTCAATGGAACACATATAATCCTAGTGTAAATCAATGGAACATACATGATCACACTGTAAGTCTATGGAACAGATATTATCGTAGTGTAAGTCTATGGAACATACATTATCCTAGTGTAAGTCAATGGAACCAACGTTATCCTAGTGTAAGTCAATGGAACCAACAGTATCCTAGTGTAAGTCAATGGAACCAACATTATCCTAGTGTAAGTCAATGGAACCAACAGTATCCTAGTGTAAGTCAAAGGAACAAACATTATCCTAGTGTAAGTCTATGGGTCAGACATTATCCTAGTGTAAATCAATGGAACAAACATTATCCTACTGTAAGTCTATGGAATGTACACACTCACTTTAAACAAACACTCACCTTACCACTCACTTTACTCACGTTAGACACTTTAACACACTTTTGATGTATCTATTATTAAATAGATTTGCACTACATTCATACCTCATTTGCACCCTACCCTAAGTTTTGTACCTCTGCATTGTACCTCACTGTTACTCATTTTACTCTGTATTGTATATTGTATATATGTATATTGACTTTACTTACTCTTTACTCTTTCCTTATAACTTTTTTTTTCACTTACTTTCTTTTTACTGTATGTAGCACACTCTCAGGGGCTCATACAGAAACAAGCATTTCATCATAAAGAATTCTGTATTTTGTTGTGACTAATAATAAACAAACTTGAACTTGAACTTGAACAAACATAATCCTAGTGTAAATCAATGTAACAAACATAATCCTAGTGTAAATTAATGGGGGGGGATCCATATTCTACTGTAAATGAAGGAAACAAAGTGTTTTTTTGGGTGTGAGGGAGTGATGTGGTCTGGCGATCCTGAGGAGGCTGGGTGTCTAGGTGGGACGAGCTGAGCCGCTCGAGGTGGGACGGGAGTCTGAACATCGCTCTTACTGCTCCCAGAGGGCAGGCAGCGTAATGCTGCTAACATCTGGATCACATGGAAATAAACAGCAGTTAAACACATTACAGTCGGTCCCGAGCGAGCTGGCACTCGTGTTAGTAAAGAATTAAAAAAAGATTGTGTTACCGCCACTCAAAGAGGGAGATTTTGGTGTTGGATTCTGTTCTCGTGGTAACAAGGTCAGTCTGGGCAGACTGTAGGCAAGCGGGCCAGCTGACAATGTGAGTAGAGTAGACCTCTACAAGCAGAAAACACCTCTACACGTAGAAAACACCTCTACACGTAGAAAACACCTATACACGTAGAAAACACCTCTACAAGCAGAAAACACCTCTACACATAGAAAACACCTCTACAAGCAGAAAACACCTCTACAAGCAGAAAACACCTCTACAAGCAGTAGGGATGTCTTAAATACTTCGAAGCTTCGAAGCTTTGTTCGATGGCACAAGCTTAAAAAGAATCGAAGTAAAAAAGAAAAGAAAAAAAAAATCTTTTTTTCCTCCAAAATCTTGCGCCTCCATTCCAATGAAACGAAAGTAAGCGGCGCCTTCCCGCCTCCATTCCAATGAAACGAAAGTAAGCGGCGCCTTCCCGCCTCCATTCCAATGAAACGAAAGTAAGCGGCGCCTTCCCGCCTCCATTCCAATGAAATGAAAGTAAGCGGCGCCTCGACTCCACCTCTCTACAACAAGCATGTGGAGATGATCTGTGTTGAAAACAACAAGGACATGTGCAGCAGACATGTCGACAAAGAAGTCATCAGACGTATGGTTACACTTTAAAATATGCAAAGAAAATGCCCAAAAAGCCGAGTGCCAGATATGCCAGAAGAAAATGGCATATCACAACTTAACAACTTTGTCAAATCACCTAAAAAACGTAAGTATCATTGTACATGACGGCGACGCCACACAAAACATTAATAAGGCTATGCCTATGCTGCTATGACCAATGTGTTACCAAGTTGGCTAATTTAATTGTAATCATCTGCTTTTGTAGGTGCATTGTCTGATATAATTATAAATTATAAATGATAAATTAAATATAATATAATTGTTTGCTTGATAGACGAAGGTTGCAACATAATTATGTAATGTCATGTCGTTGGCTGTGAGAGCAGCCCCACTGCACCCAGGCAGCGCAGCCGAGTGAAACCTTGTTGGCTGCGTCACAGTCACGAAAGGGGCTACTTAATAATAGTAATAAAAAAAGATAGTAATACTTAATCCAATCCACTTTATTTATAGAGAACATTTAAAAACAACAAAGTTGACCAAAGTGCTGTACAAGTCCCACAACATAAGATAAATACTATAATACATTATTATTATTATTATTTTTTTAAGCTTCGAATTAAAATCGAAGCTCGGCCCCGAAGCTTCGATTGCCAAAAAAAGCTTCGAAGGTCAGCCCTAACAAGCAGAGAACACCTCTACAAGTAGAAAACACCTCAAAACATCTCTACAAGTAGAAAATACCTCTACAAGCAGAGAACACCTCTACAAGCAGAGAACACCTCTACAAGTAGAGAACACCTCTACAAGCAGAGAACACCTCTACAAGCAGAGAACACCTCTACAAGCAGAGAACACCTCTACAAGCAGAGAACACCTCTACAAGCAGAGAACACCTCTACACATAGAGTCCACATCTACACATAGAGTCCACATCTACAAGGTGATACAAGACTAGTGGGGGTGTCGGTGTCTGATGAAGGTTCCGAGAGTCTATTGAACAAATAGCGTGTGATACAAAACTATAGAACTGAGGAATGAAACACTAGAACATAAAACTGAAAGGCAATAAAGAAAAGAACAGACTAGACACTAAAACTCTACTAATGAAGAACACGTACTGTCAGAACAATGACACCACAAGGACTGAACAGAAAAACACAGAGGGATATTGACAAAGACAAGACATAGAGAGAGAGAGAGAGAGAGAGAGAGAGAGAGAGAGAGAGAGAGAGAGAGAGAGAGAGAGAGAGAGAGAGAGAGAGAGAGAGAGAGAGAGAGAGAGAGAGAGGGAGAGAGAGAGAGTGTAGAGGGTGTAGACTGCAGAGGGTATGTGTGAGGCATTAGAAGTGGTCTTGTAAACGAGGGGCTAACGCTAGGAGGCTGCCACGTGCCAATAGAGGTTTGCTGTTTACCGACAGCAGCCTTTCAATCCACCCATCAAATTAACAAGCCATTATCTCTGTGCCAAAGGGTGCATACGCCTCTCTCTCTCCCTCTCTCTCTCTCTCTCTCTCTCTCTCTCTCTCTCTCTCTCTCTCTCTCTCTCTCTCTCTCTCTCTCTCTCTCTCTCTCTCTCTCTCTCTCAGAACAGAAACAGAAATAAGAGGCAGCATGAGTGGGAGAATCAAGTTTCCAGTGGTTTGGTCTTACTGGGTCTTTAGGGGAGTATGGTGGGACAGTGGTTTGGTCTTACTGGGTCTTTAGGGGAGTATGGTGGCACAGTGGTTTGGTCTTACTGGGTCTGTAGGGGAGTATGGTGGGACAGTGGTTTGGTCTTACTGGGTCTTTAGGGGAGTATGGTGGGACAGTGGTTTGGTCTTACTGGGTCTTTAGGGGAGTATGGTGGGACAGTGGTTTGGTCTTACTGGGTCTTTAGGGGAGTATGGTGGGACAGTGGTTTGGTCTTACTGGGTCTTTATGGGAGTATGGTGGCACAGTGGTTTGGTCTTACTGGGTCTGTAGGGGAGTATGGTGGGACAGTGGTTTGGTCTTACTGGGTCTTTAGGGGAGTATGGTGACACAGTGGTTTGGTCTTACTGGGTCTTTAGGGGAGTATGGTTGGACAGTGGTTTGGTCTTACTGGGTCTTTAGGGGAGTATGGTGGCACAGTGGTTTGGTCTTACTGGGTCTGTAGGGGAGTATGGTGGCACAGTGGTTTGGTCTTACTGGGTCTGTAGGGGAGTATGGTGGTTTGTTTAGTGCTGTTGCCTCACAGCAAGACGGTCCTGGGTGTGAACTTGACCCAGGGGGGAGGGGGTTCTCTCTCTGTGTAGGTTTGCACGTTATCCGTGTGTCCGCCTGGGTTCCCTCTGGGTTCTCCGGTTTCCTCCACGCCTGCCAAGGCACTGGCATTAGAACCGGAGTTGGTCCCGGGGCGACGGACTATGGATGCCCACCGCTCCTAAATAGTTCGGACATGTTATAAATGCACAGGATACATTCCTCGTAACTGCAAAAGATATTGTAATTCTGACTCTTGAGAGGGAAGTGTGATGACGCGAAAGGAATAGAATCCAATTCAGAACGTCAAGCTTTCTCTTTAAAGGAACACGCCAACATTTTGGGAAACGTAGCTTACAGTCTTCTCCAGAGAGAGACAAGAAGATAGATACCAGTTTCCTCTCTGTGCCACGTTAGCCTAGCTTAGCACAATGAATGGAAGCGAACATGGCCGGTTAGCCTTCTGGAGAGGTGTTAGTTGGACAATGCCTAGGCTAACCGGCCACGTCCGCTTCCATTCATTGTGCTAAGCTAGGCTAACGTGCCGCCAGATAGCTTTCTACTGAACGCACAGAGAGGAAACTGGTATCTATCTCCTTGTCTCTCTCTGGAGAAGACGATAAGCAAATTTCCCAAAATGTTGGCGTGTTCCTTTAAAAGCACATTGTTATCGCCCGAGCTGAACAGAAAATACACAACACCAAAGGTGCAGTCGAGCAGTCAGAGTTAGTTCCGCCTGATTATCTAGTGGCGAGGAAACATCTCCGTCTGCTTGACAGGTAGACTTTCTGTGAGAGCATTCTGTGAGAGAAAAGCTCCACTTCAACTGAACCACGCCTGTGTTCGCCGACAGGATACGTGTCACGCAACACAACCTCTCATTCATCTTTATTAGATCTCGACGGTAAACCGAGTCAAGACGGGAAGTTCCAGAAAAGATTACAACCACCGTGTTTTTGAAACACAAGCCCAGAATCTGAGCAAACACTTGATAATGGTCACATATCGAAAGTGAGAACATGTGTTTTTCCGCTCTCTCTTTTTCCACCCCCTGGGCTTCAATTATTCCTATAGTCTCTGATCTGCGCCTTAAATCGAGTTAAAGGCCTAAATCACACGTCTCTGCACTGCCAGGTGTGTTTCCCCAGTAGCGCTGCTCGCTTGGCTGACCTCAAACCTCAGGTCGTGAAACAAAGCTGAAAGGTGATCTTAATGGGGCTCATGTGGATCCCTGCGGCGCTCTCGTGTCAGTGCTCAGATTGGACCGGCGGCCCCATTGACTCTGGTGTCAGTGCTCAGATTGGACCGGCGGCCCCATTGACTCTGGTGTCAGTGCTCAGATTGGACCGGCGGCCCCATTGACTCTGGTGTCAGTGCTCAGATTGGACCGGCGGCCCCATTGACTCTGGTGTCAGTGCTCAGATTGGACCGGCGGCCCCATTGACTCTGGTGTCAACATGGTGTCTGATGGTGGTCAGCATGGTGTCTGATGGTGGTCAGCATGGTGGTGTCTGATGGCGACCAAGTACAACACACCTGCTACTTGAATCAACCGTGTGACCAACTGCCTTAACATATTCACTGTTTTGCAAATGCACTGTTTGCGTGTTTATCTTGGTGTACAGTAGTGGGTATGTAGTAATGGTTCTATAAAAGCCCACTTGGCGGTGGTTTCCCCTCTGCGTCTCGCCTAACAAACTCAGCTGTTATAAAATCACTGTGAACCGCAGCTTCTTGTGGCTTGTGGCTCAATTATTCTCTACTGAACCATTTCGATTATGCCATAACTCCCGGGAAGAGTTGGACTCTACATCGTTAGCTCAGAGACCTTGTTCTGCTGCGAACCGGGACAAAGAAGTCACCGTTCCTTTGCGATGTTCCTGTCTCAGCAGACCACGCTTGATATTTAGCTACACGCATCCAGTCCGAGCTGCCTCACACACGCATCTAGTCCGAGCTGCCTCACACACGCATCTAGTCCGAGCTGCCTCACACACGCATCTAGTCCGAGCTGCCTCACACACGCATCTAGTCCGAGCTGCCTCACACACGCATCTAGTCCGAGCTGCCTCACACACGCATCTAGTCCGAGCTGCCTCACACACGCATCCAGTCCGAGCTGCCTCACACACGCATCCAGTCCGAGCTGCCTCACACACGCATCCAGTCCGAGCTGCCTCACACACGCATCCAGTCCGAGCTGCCTCACACACGCATCCAGTCCGAGCTGCCTCACACACGCATCCAGTCCGAGCTGCCTCACACACGCATCCAGTCCGAGCGCCTCGGAGCTGCTCGATGCGACGACAGTCTTCTACCTCTGGGCCCTGGGAGCTCCAGCGCAGCGGCTCGCCTCAGTAACAGGTGTTGACGGTGAAACGGTGTGAAGTCGTTCCCCGGCCCAGACAGTTCTTTCTCACCAGTCTGAGGATTTGTAACGGTGACTTTTTAGCCTCAACACATTTTACGACCCTGCTGCTACTAGAGGAGTAGAAGTGGGCTCTTTTGGGAACGCCCAACCCCCCCTCCCTCTTCCCCCAGCTTTCCCTAGTCACGGTCGGAGGACTCTTGGTCCTCGCCATGACGTTGCGCGTCTACGTCAGTTCACAGCCAGACCGTCGGTGATTGACAGTTTCTTCCCTCCTGGTGCCAAAGATGCCTGGCTGTAATTCTCTTTGACTTTCAGCTTGCTTATGGAATATGATACACTACTGGGAATAGATTGTTGAGCAACTGCCTATTGCCTGGTTTCAATTGACATCGTCGGTGATGGCACGCGACATAGAGCGGACTGCATTTGATTTACAAAATCAATACTTGATAGGACAGACAATCGAGCCGTTGATCCGCAAGGATGCCGGTCAAACCTGCCAAGTGATGCAGCGGCATTGAGTTAGTGAATCACGCCATTAGTCTTTATTGGTTTTAATGGCATCAGTGCTGTGTCAGTGTCTTGGTTCATGAAGACAAGGTGAACGTTGTCCTCAGATAACAGCGTTTAAAGCAGGAATTCAAAGCAAGGATCCAACCTATAGAGGTTCACGTTATTCCACTGGGCTGGGAGAGAGGGAATCATCCTATAGGTTCACGTTATTCCACTGGGCTGGGAGAGAGGGAATCATCCTATAGGTTCATGTTATTCCACTGGGCTGGGAGAGAGGGAATCCCCCAAGGCTCAGTCCTAGGCCCCCTGCTCTTCATCTGCTACATTCTCCCCCTCGGTCACATCATTCGCAAATACAACCTCAATTTCCACTGCTATGCTGATGACACCCAAATCTACATCACTACACAATCCCCCCACAGCCCTCCCCTCAGTCACATTGAATCCTGCATCACTGAACTACAAACCTGGATGACCCATAACCTCCTCAAATTAAATAGCGACAAGACAGAACTCATCGGCACCAACACCACCCTCACCAGATCCGGACCCATCACACTCACCATCAATGACTCCACCATCACCCCCTCCTCCCTAGTCCGCAACCTCGGTGTCATCCTCGACCCCACCCTCTCATTTGACCCCCATGTCCGCTCCATTGTCAAAACTTCATATTTTCACCTCCGCAACATTGCCAAAATCCGTCACTGCCTCTCCCCCCCTGCTGCTGAATCCCTCATACATGCCTTCATCTCCTCCCGCCTGGACTACTGTAACTCCCTCCTCACTGGCATCACCTCCCGCTCCCTCCATAAACTGCAGATGGTCCAAAACTCAACCGCCCGCCTCCTCACTAACACCCGGTCCCGCGAACACATCACTCCTGTCCTCCACTCCCTCCACTGGCTCCCGATCAAGGAACGAATTAACTTCAAAACACTACTCCTCACCTTCAAAGCCCTCCATAGCCTGCCCCCCCCCCCCCCCCCCCCTACCTGACTGACCTCCTTCTCCCCTACCGCCCCACCCGTTCCCTCCGGTCCTCTTCCACTCTTTCCCTCACTGTCCCGTCATCCAAACTCAAAAGTTTCGGTGACCGGGCATTCTCACGAGCTGCACCCCGACTCTGGAACTCCCTCCCTCAGACCATCAGAGACTCTCCCTCACTCTCCACCTTCAAATCCAGACTCAAAACCTACCTGTTCTCCCAAGCATTCAACCTTCCTTACCCATAACCACCCTCCTCCAACTCGCCACCATTTGCCCCTGCCCCACGTTCTCTCCTCTCCTGCCCACCCCCCTTGGTTTTCCCTTACTCTCCTCCTGACTGTCTCCCCTACTCACTCCCGTATTTGTTATCCGTTACTTGTGGTTTTATGTTTCCTGTGTATTCTTATTGTCCTCCGTTTCCCTGTGGTTCTGTTTCTTTGTTTTTCTTTGTTTCTTTTTTCTTTTTCTTTTTTTTGCCTATTGTCAGCGACTTTGGGTATTTGAAAAGCGCTTTACAAAATAAATGAATTATTATTATTATTATTATTATCCTATAGGGTCAGGTTATTCCACTGGGCTGGGTGTTCTGTGGAGACAGGACTTGGATACAATAGGAACAGAGTGTGTGGTCTCACAACTGAACTGTCAGTGAACAATCTCTGCTCAGTAAACGTTATTTATGGACAATTACTGCTGAGCAGAGCATGGGTAATTACCGTGGAAACACCAAACAAGAGAGAGGGCGATTACGCGGTTACGAGTTAGCACGCATGTGCACGCATTCACACACACTCACACACTTGACCTCCAATGCGAAATCTCAGCCTCCTGGACCAAGCTATAGAGCTGCAGGTCGCACCTAAAAATGCCACGAGAGTACCCATATACGGGGGGTACTATCCGGCTATATTTGTGGTAAGCTTCCTGATAACTATGTTATCATCACCTTTTAATTTATTCGTACATGGAATTGTTACAGTCCAACAGTGTCTTCAATACATATAGTTCACTTAAAATGATCAACTCAATTCTATGGCTGAAAGGAGCAGGAAGAGGAAGACTCTATTGTACCTGCCCCTACACACATACAGTACACTGATAGACTGTTCATAGCGCAATGTTTATCAAAACAAACAAAATGTACTTACACAGAAATGAAAACATCAAAATAATGAAAACATAAATATATGTATCTATCAGTTAATTGCATATTTACTGATGTTCATTAATTTATACACACACACTCCCACACACATGTATTATTTTATATTATACTTCTATATACTATACTATTATACTTGTATACTATATCATACTATAGTATGCTAAACTATATTATACTACACTATATTATATTGGTATAAAGTATTATACACTATTATTTTATATGTATACTGTTATTCATTTATATATTATCATCATGCGATAGGTATGTTTAAAGGTTTAACCGCTGACGTGTTCAGGGATAGCCGGGCCGGCTGCACGTCTCCTTCTAACGACGTATTAAGACGTCTCAGCTGCCAGCCTTCATCGGACCCTCATGGAACCTGTGTCTTAATAGATTGTCACAAAGAGGAGTTATGGATTCTTTAACATTTTACGGTACAGTGTGTTATCCTAGCCAACACGTAGCGCTACTTAACTCAGGCAGGCACTCTTTTGGAAATAATTTGATGAGCAATGACATTAATTCAGTAATTCAATACCGCTGCATCATTTGAGACATGCAGTAGAAGCTTGGTTGATTAATGGGTAACATTGCAATAAAAGCAGACTGAGCCTTTAAATATGATCTGGCACGATGGTATACAGTAGTACAGGCCATATGTTCACTGCGTGGAGGACCCCGGCACCGTGCTGCAGCCCCTCACCAGGCTCCGACACAAAGGGGCAAGTGTTTTAGCTTCCAAAATCAACCATGTCCTTTTCCAAATCAGGAGGCTCACGGTAAAATCAGATGTATCTTCATATGTTTTACTGAGGAACTGGGTGCGAATCGTATCGAATGTTATAGTGAGTTTCATAGGTTGGTTATGCATGGAACTGGACAACGTAGATATGTACTGTAGCACAGGGCCTATGCAACTCATTATAATGTACCAGGTTTCTCATTACTACATTAAGTGATTAGTGAAGTTATGACCTGCGCTAGTGAGCATCATGCCAGACACTGTTTGAATAGGGAACCATTCCATTAACAGCAGTTTATTACCTTGAAACACTCATTGTGTGACTAATTTCCCCCAGCGATGACGTTATCGTACATCTGCACGAGAAGACAAGCTGCCAGGTCTAACTCACTTAACAAAGATTTCACAACTATTTACTCCAACTGAGCCACTAATCGCCCCAGTAACTCTGGCGACATTTCATCAAAAGAAAACGGGGATTTTGTCCAAAGTTCAAAAGGAAAATTCACCGTAACACAGAATCCACACATTATTGATAATAATGTTATATGGCATATTTGTGAATATGAAGACGTTTCTCCTTAACCCTTTCACTACCACACTACAGAAGGTTAACCCTTTACTATCACACTACAGACAGGTACCCCTTTGTCGTGCGGCAGTGAAAGGGTTAACGTTATGTATTGTGTCAGTGAAAGGGTTAACCGTTTGGTAGTGCGGCAGTGAAAGGGTTATGCTGAGCAACCAGAGAGACTCCTTGTGATGAGGTCATCAAGAGATGAACCGTGGAGCTGCTACACAGTGGAGCTGCTTCTAGATTACTGGGATGTACATTTGTTGCTGCCTTTTTCTCCCAATTTAGTCGTTATGCCAATTACCCATGTGCGTCTCACCGTCACCTATCCTCGGTCTGGGGAGGGTGTAGACTACCACATGCTGCCCTACTGTCGGTCTGGGGAGGGTGTAAACTACCACATGCTGCCCTACTGTCAGTCTGGGGAGGGTGTAGACTACCACATGCTGCCCTACTGTCAGTCTGGGGAGGGTGTAGACTACCACATGCTGCCCTACTGTCGGCCTGGGGAGGGTGTAGACTACCACATACCTCCTCTGTTGGTCTGGAGAGGGTGTAGACTACCACATGCTGCCATACTGTCGGTCTGGGGAGGGTGTAGACTACCACATGCTGCCCTACTGTCGGTCTGGAGAGGGTGTAGACTACCACATACCTCCTCTGTTGGTCTGGAGAGGGTGTAGACTACCACATACCTACTCTGTTGGTCTGGAGAGGGTGTAGACTACCACATACCTCCTCTGTTGGTCTGGAGAGGGTGTAGACTACCACATACCTCCTCTGTTGGTCTGGAGAGGGTGTAGACTACCACATACCTCCTCTGTCGGTCTGGAGAGGGTGTAGACTACCACATACCTCCTCTGTTGGTCTGGAGAGGGTGTAGACTACCACATACCTCCTCTGTTGGTCTGGAGAGGGTGTAGACTACCACATACCTCCTCTGTTGGTCTGGAGAGGGTGTAGACTACCACATACCTCCTCTGTTGGTCTGGAGAGGGTGTAGACTACCACATGCCTCCACTGTCGGCCTGGGGAGGGTGTAGACTACCACTGGAGCTGCAAGCCCCAGAATTAAAGTCAGATTAATTTGAATTGAATGGCTCAGATAAAAATCCCATGAGCCCAGAAAGTGGGTCATTAATTCATCGTCAATGGACAGAAAGTGTCATTTTAGTGACATCACAAACTCTTGATGCTCTGATTCATAGCCCAGTGAGGCCATCCTTGTCAACGTTAATATACAGTATATTGACTGAACGTTCCAAGATCACTGGTGTTGCACAATGTAAATTCCGCGTTCGGGTGGATCTGCGCTTTAGGATGTAAACTTCAAGCTGGGTCTCATTACATACGTGCTGTATCGGCTATGTTGCCGTCTGCTCGTAAAGAGGAACCGGCTGTCGGTGTCAACATCTCAACGTCTTCCTTCTGATCATCTGACGCTTGGTCGGGTATGCTGCCATTTATGGACCATGCAGGAGAGAGAGGGAGAGGGAGAGAGAGAGAGTGTGATGGTGGTTCACCCCAAACAGCCCTCTTAATTATCTACACATCGACATGTGTGCCAAACACCTGAGCCAACATGAGCAAATGTTGATCGAAAATGGAAAGCCGTGATTCATGTGTTCTGCTCGACCCAGAGCGCCTCTGTTGATTCTTCTGACCAATAACAAACTCCAGTTCAATTTAGATGATGGGCTGCCTCTCGCTAGAGCCACCAAGATGTCTCTGTATCCACCATTAACTAAGATGTCTCTATATCCACCATTAACTAAGATGTCTCTGTATCCACCATTAACTAAGATGTCTCTATATCCACCATTAACTAAGATGTCTCTATATCCACCATTAACTAAGATGTCTCTATATCCACCATTAACTAAGATGTCTCTATATCCACCATTAACTAAGATGTCTCTATATCCACCATTAACCAAGATGTCTCTATATCCACCATTAACCAAGATGTCTCTATATCCACCATTAACCAAGATGTCTCTATATCCACCATTAACCAAGATGTCTCTGTATCCACCATTAACTAAGATGTCTCTGTATCCACCATTAACTAAGATGTCTCTGTACATCCATAGAGAGAGAGAGAGAGAGAGAGAGAGAGAGAGAGAGAGAGAGAGAGAGAGAGGGAGCATTCTCTCTACATTCCTACGTATATAAACCCTCATCCCTCCCATCACCTGCCTAACAACTTCACTCCTGATTTAGTCATGAATGAGTCTTTTCAAAAGGATCACAAGACATCAAGGTGGTTCTGGGATAAGCAGATGAGCACGGATAAGCATCTCTCTAGGCGTTCGCTCTCACGTTCATTAAACCAAATCAATGAATTAAATCTCACTATGTTACACTCCCAATCGAGGAGGAGGAAGCCAACCACTTCTAGGGGGCTCTAGGGAGATCTAGGGAGATCTAGGGGGCTCTAAGCTATAGGGAGATCTAGGGAGCAATAGGGAGATCTAGAGAGCTATAGGGAGATATATGCAGAGATATTTGGTGCAAATTCCTGACTTCCTTTCCCAGACGAAAGTTAACTGGCTGACGACAGGGTCGCCATGTGGAGAACCGACGTGTGAAGTGACAACTATTTTGCCAAATGTCCTCACTTGGAATAGACGAGGTGTCAGTTGTTCTCGCACAGAGTTTGCTTCCATAGCTTTGGTGTCATGGTTATGTTTTCTCTCCCGCTCAAAACAATCTAAAGAATTCAAATGAATAACTTTGAGGCATAATTTGATGCCCCCCCAGTTTAAAGGCTATAGGTTCTATAGTCTGGAAGGTGTAGAAGTCTGCCAGATGTTAGTAGTAATTAATCTTACTGGGTTTAAAACATGTGACTTTAGGTCCTGTGGTATTTGACCTTGGGTATTTTTTCTTTTTTCTTTCAGCGATCTCATTACTAACCATGTGACCTCCTTGTCCGTTTTACACAGTAAATGGCCTGATTGTTTTGGACTTTTCTTTTTCTTTTCATTGTGAAATGCTAAATTAAGCTTCTCTCTGCCAGGTGTGTGACTCGGACACCATGCTGGATCCTGCATCGTCCGTGGAGATGGTGAAGGTTCTAGAAGATGACCCCATGGTGGGGGGAGTGGGAGGGGACGTACAGGTATGGCATTTGTTTACATTTTGCGTCGATGGTACACTGTAAACTGAAGGGTGTTCATGTAGATTGGGGTTAAAGTTCAAATCTTATTGTTCATTGGGAAGTTTGGATAATATTGCCATTTACCCTTCTCTCTGTGTGTCTCTCTCTCCCTCTCTCTCGCTCTCTCTCTCTCGCTCTCGCTCTTGCTCTCTCTCTCTCTCCCTCTCTCCCTCTCTCTCTCCCTCTCTCTCTCTTTAGATACTGAACAAGTACGAGTCGTGGATCTCCTTCCTGAGCAGTGTCCGGTACTGGATGGCCTTCAACATCGAGCGAGCCTGCCAGTCTTACTTCGGCTGTGTCCAGTGCATCAGCGGGCCCCTGGGAATGTACCGGAACTCCCTCCTCCACGACTTCATGGAGGCCTGGTACAACCAGACGTTCATGGGCTCCCACTGCAGCTTCGGCGACGACCGCCACCTCACCAACAGGGTCCTGAGTCTCGGATACGCCACCAAATACACGGCGCGCTCCAAGTGCCTCACCGAGACGCCCATCACGTACCTGCGCTGGCTCAACCAGCAGACGCGCTGGAGCAAGTCCTACTTCCGGGAGTGGCTGTACAACTCCCTGTGGTTCCACAAGCACCACCTGTGGATGACATACGAGGCCGTGATCACGGGGTTTTTCCCGTTCTTCCTCATCGCCACGGCGATACAGCTCTTCTACCAAGGGAGGCTCTGGAGCATCCTCCTCTTCCTCCTCATCGTCCAGGCCGTGGCACTCATCAAGTCGGCGTTCGCCAGCTGTCTCCGCGGCAACATCGTCATGGTGTTCATGTCCTTCTACTCCGTGTTGTACATGTCCAGCCTGTTGCCGGCCAAGATGTTCGCCATAGCGACGATAAACAAGGCGGGCTGGGGCACGTCGGGGAGGAAGACGATCGTGACGAACTTCATCGGCCTGGTCCCCATCTCCATCTGGTTCACCATCCTCTTCGTGGGGATCCTCTACACGATAGTCCAGGAGACGAGGAAACCCTTCCCGGAGTCCGAGAAGATCGTCCTGATCGTGGGAGCGATCGTTTACGCCAGTTACTGGGTCATGCTCCTGACACTGTACACCGTGCTCATCAACAAGTGCGGCAAGAGGAAGAAGGAGCCGCATTACGACATGATGTATGATGTATGATGTATCATGGATGTATGACACGCGTCGCGTATTCTCAACCGACACTCTAGGAGAGAGCGCTCGGGGAACACTCACAACCGCCGTTCCCTCCGGACGGATCGTACGCGCCTGTCCCACAGGGAACCCAAGAGCATCAGGGTCAGGGGTCATAAGGAGCTCGTTCTCACTGTAAAACCCCCGGATTCTCAAACTGTGGATTGTGGGGTCTACTTCTGGTGACGATGGTAGCGATGTGTTTTAGCGAGGGCTCCTCCCTAGCTGAGGACGTTTAAGAGCCTCTTGCTGTGCACCAATCTGATGTTTTTAAACCCCATTTCGGGGAAGAGGGCTTGAGTGTACATTTAGAGGAGGAGGAAAGGAGGAGGAAGGATGAAGAAGAAGACAAGGAGCTGCTCTTTCTTTCTCTCTTTCAACGTTTACAAAGTGAAGTATCTCAAAATGATCACTGATTGGTGGAGAGGCTGATTGGCGGGGTCACATGACCAGGTGAGAACAGTATAAAGACACGGTGTATCATTGCTGCTGTGACTGTTTCTACAGAAACTAAGACCTGTTTTATTTGAATATAAAAGATGTGCGCGACCATGTTTCAAAACACCTGTTAACACTAACGGAGGCTTCGCACGGGACGCGTGTGTAGTTATCTTTCTTCCAGCATGGCCGCCTGTAAAGCATTTGACACCACTTTCAAAAGAAGCATAATTGCTGTGCAGTGGTAGAGTAGGTACAACACTGGAAAAGCATGATATTACTGTTCTACTGTGGTTTGTTTACAATATCCAGTAATAAGAAACCGAATGATTATGTTTTTGTTGATGTATTTCTCATACCGTTGCCTCTTACATTACCGTGCGTTGCTATGTCACGGGCAGCCATGTTGGAAGACAGAGAGCTACACAAACATCCCATGCAAGGCCCTCTATTTTATTTTATTTTTGCCTAAATGAATTATAACCACCAAGGACACCATGGACACATTCCGAACCAAAGATGTTTTTCCCCCACTTCCTTGCCAACTTCCTCTTTCTCCACAGATCAATCGCAATGAGAGTGTTTACAGTATTTCTTGTGTGTGCGTAAAGACCCGAGAATGCATTAAAGAGGGGTAGTGAATAATGTTTTTATTGAATCAAAACCACCACTAAGGGTGAATTGAAGGGGGAGAAACGGTGGTGAAATTATGAAAAGTTGTTGAAAACAATGAGATGCATTCTCCTACTTAACTCCCACGTCCCCCCCGTCTGAGGGCTTCAGCAGCTTAGCACTCCAGAAGGAAGACGTTTCAGAAACAGAACGCAATCAGTGGCGCCTGGTGCTAAAACAAAATCTAACCACTTCCATCCACCTTGTTCATTGCCCCGTTATTCTTTATCAGACCAGGCGGGGGGGGGGGGGGGGGGGGGGGCAAGGAAAGTGAACAAGGATAACCCGGAAAGGGAACGACTCATTGGAGTGGAGCACGTCCAGTGTTTCCTAGAACAGGAGCGGACATAAGTTAAATTCGTATGCACTTTTATGTCGGGGCTCCTGTAGCGCAGCCGGGCGCTCGACCTAGTGATCCAGATGATATATACCTCAGTGGTTGGGTTCGCATCGAGGTGTCCTGTTGTTGTCGTTCTGAGAGAGACAAGGCGCACTCTGGAAGTCTCAAGTAATTTATGATCTTTTTTTGTGACAGAAGATATGAAAGTGTCCTTGTTTTTAGTTTTTTTTTATACGCAATTCTTTTAGGTCAACGCTGTATTTCTCTGCCTCGCGGCCCTTTGCTGTAGCCGTTGACTCTTCACTTATTTTTAAGTTACTTATTGTATTTCAGTACATTTTTATATAGACATTTTTATTCTATTTTTGCTTACCCACCAAAGATTCTCTATTTTCATTCCTTTTTTTTTTTTTTTTACGAGAAAAAGAAATGGAAAATGTGTTTGTGCTTTTCGACTGTCCTGACAATGACTTGTGTTTCTGACCAAACAATGTGAAATTATCAGCTGGGTTTTTTTGTCTGCAATGATAACAATAAAAATGCAATTTCTAGGGCTAAGTTATTGATTTCAAGGAAGGTGATGAACCTGTGTCTTTTTTTTTCTTTTTTTTTGTTCTATGATAGAAAACCAGCATATTTATAATGAGAATGTTCTGTGGTTTGTAGGTTTATACTGTACGTGCTTCAAAGTATATATTTTGATATATGTTTAACCCTTTCACCACCACACTATAGAAGGTTAACCTTTCACTACCACACTACAGACGGTTAACCGTCTGTAGTGTGGTAGTGAAAGGGTTAACCTTCTGTAGTGTGGTAGTGAAAGGGTTAATAACAGGCCCTAGTGTCCCTTAGGTATACACTGAAGAAGAAGAAAAAAAATGATTTCAGCAAGTACATTCATCTTGTATTCATTTTTGTCCAAACAATTTTTGAAAGATATTTCAAGTAAAATTACATCATAGCCTTTGAATTAATTAAACAAGAATACATGTTGAAACTTGAATCTTAATATAAATTCTCTTGTAAATGACAATAATCTATTGAAAAACATAATCTCTAATAATAATTACCATTATCTCATGGTGAGATTATGATTTTCAATAGATTATTGTCATTTACAAGTGAATTTATATTAAGATTTAAGTTTCAACATGTGTTCTTGTTTAATTAATTCAAAAGAATTGTCAACTTAAAACCGGCAAAATGTTATGATCACACAGTTTCACGTAGAATATCTTGATGAGCCTGAATACAAGATGAAACCTCTCGCTGAGCTTGTGGTGTTTTTCTTCTGCAGTGTACAGAGACACGCGGCCCCCTGGGTCCCAGATAACATGGACAACAATAACAGCCAAAGCAGATTCAAAACCAAAATCAAGAAACATTTGCACAAAAAATGTATTATCTCTTTCAAATTATGTAACTTTTCTTTACAGTTATGTGGTGCCTTACTGAGATATATATATATAAAAAATATAAAAAGACCAACAAAAAAACTAAACAGAGAATGAATAACTGAGTGACATTTATTAAGAGTTTTATTTTTTTTTAACCCTTTCACTACCACACCACAGAAGGTTAACCCTTTCACTACCAAGTTAACCTTCTGTATTGTCGCAGTGAAAGGGTTAACCCTTTGGTAGTGTGGTAGTGAAAGGGTTAAGGACAGAATTCAGACTGCAGAGTGTAATGGATGAGACCAGTAATGGGGCCATGAGGGTGTTTTCATGCCAAACTAATCATGGGCAGTGTTACCGTAAAGCACTTTTGTGTTGTGCCAAATAAAAAGAAGAAAATGTTTTAAATGGTTTCTGAAAGGAGTTGTTCTTTACAGACCTGACTGACAGCATCATTACCTTCAAATGTTCTTTACAGACCTGACAGACACCATCATTACCTTCAAATGTTGTTCTTTACAGACCTGACAGACAGCATCATTACCTTCAAATGTTCTTTACAGACCTGACAGACACCATCATTACCTTCAAATGTTGTTCTTTACAGACCTGACGGACACAATCATTACATTCAAATGTTCTTTACAGACCTGACAGACACCATCATTACCTTCAAATGTTGTTCTTTACAGACCTGACGGACACCATCATTACCTTCAAATGTTGTTCTTTACAGACCTGACGGACACCATCATTACCTTCAAATGTTCTTTACAGACCTGACAGACACCATCATTACCTTCAAATGACTTCGCTCTGCGTTCACAAACCGTAGCCAACAGACTATACATCGTCACGTCACATGACCTCAGTCTTGGGAGAAGGCAGTAAGCTTGTTTGAGCCAAAGCAGTCTATAGGTTGTCTTTTGTATTTGTCAGTGAGTCAACTTAATTTATTAATCCGCCCAATGGATAAGAACTAGGGATGCTCGATATTGGCTTTTTTACCGATACCGATATACCGATATTGTCCAACTCTTAATTTCCGATACCGATATCGATATCAACCGATACCGATATATGCAGGGTCCCCCCCCCCCCCCCCAAAAAACGGAATAATTTCAGGTAATTAACATTACATATCTCTTGTTGTGTAATTAACACAACATTATGCATACTTTGACAATAAATAAAATAATAATTTGTTCTTACTTGCTTGCCTGGGTAAATAAAGGTTAAATAAATGTAAAAAAAAATTTAATAAAAATTGAAAACCGATACCGATATTTTCCTATATCACATTTGTATGCCAATATCGGCCGATAATATCGGACATCCCTAATAAGAACCTACAGAGGACCTCATCCTATAGAAACTGCCTCTGTCCGTGAGTCAGCTTCATGTACTAATGCACCCATTGGGTAACACATTTATAAAAACGAACCTTTACTCTCCTCTACTGTCATGCACTCTTCCTAATATACTAACATACACTCTGACGAACATCATTACTCAGCTGATAGAGTTGTACCCTTCCTGCTGACTTGTCGTACAAAATGCTTTAGATAAAAACGTTCAGCTAAATGACAAAATTCAAATGTAAAATGTAAGAAGAGGACCTCATCCATTTCCAATTCCCTCTATGCGTGAGTCAACGTCATGTACTAATGCACCCGTAAGAACCTACCTGACAGAGGGCCTCAGTCAATTCCAACTATTCCCTCATGTCCACACAGCAGGGGGGGATGATGCCTTGTCATTTGTGTGTCTTTGGCTGGACTCTCGGGCACAAAACAAAGACCATTTCAAATTCGTCCTGGCCACCGATCTGATGATGGTCCGAGCTGATTCTCTGTCTCTCCACATACACTAGTGCTGTGTGTGGCTTGGACTTGGCCAAAAGCTAACTGTCATCCTTCCAATCTCATGGCTGTTCTGGCAGTCTCAACTTGAGGTCACTGAGTTTGAGTTATATGGTCTTGGTAGGCGTCCTGATGTTCCACTGGGTACAGGGACGTAACAGATCCTGGCGCTGCTGTGATGGCTGCCTTTCTGATCGCTCCGACGAGACTGTGCTTTATTTTGTTAATTTTTATAGTATTAGGAGTTTTATTTGCACCAACTGTTGGTGCATTATATGTGTATGACCGTCAGTCAATCATTGACATTGGATTACGGGAAACTTACCAACTGGATTACTCGCTGGATCAACTTTCCGAACCACATCAATGGCCGGAAGAAATCCTCCGGAGACTAGGACCGGATCCTTTGTTCCTAGACCCCAGGAAAAGACGTCGAGGAAAAAGGTCTGGGATCCGAAACAGGCTGAGATCCAGACGACACCGTACACCACTTCCCAGTATATTGCTAGCCAATGTACAATCAATAGACAATAAACTGGATGACATCCGAGCAAGGATTCAATATCAAAGAGACGTTAGGGACTGCAATGTCCTTTGCTTCACCGAAACTTGGCTAACACCGGAGGTTCCAGATCACGCGATTCAACCAACGGATCACTTCTTTATCCATAGGAAGGATCGGACACAATCAGAGTCCGGTAAACAACGTGGTGGAGGTATTGCCTTCATGTTTAACAAAAATTGGAGTGATCCAACGAATGTGAAGGAATTATCCAACTACTGCTCCCCAGAACTGGAATATATAACCATCAAGTGTCGTCCTTTCTTCCTCCCGAGGGAGTTAACGGCGATCGTCCTGGTCGGAGTGTATATTCCACCGCAAGCCAACAACAACGCCGCGCTCTCCAGACTACACGACGAGGTAAATAATATACAAGCGACGAACGTTAACGCCGCCATTTTAGTACTGGGAGATTTCAATAGCGCCAATCTGAGAAAGGTATTGCCTGATTTCTACCAGCATGTGACTTGCAACACCAGAGGCGGTAACATCCTAGATCACTGTTACACGCAATTTAAAGGTGGCTACAAGGCTCATTCTGATAGTGGCTTTGGCAAGTCAGATCACGCATCCATTTTCCTTACACCAAAGTACAGACAAAGAATTAAAAGTACTCCCGTAGTCTCGCGAGAGGTGCAGAAATGGGATGTGACGTCAGAGGATACGATCCGGTCAGTGTTCCACAACACAGACTGGATTGTATTCCGCGACACAGATAACATTAATGCCTACACGGAGACAGTGCTGGACTATGTCTGTACTAGGGTGAAAGAAACAATCCCCACTACCAAAATGAAAGTTTACCCAAATCAAAAACCCTGGGTAGACAAATCCGTCCGTGAAGCTCTGAGAGAGCGCACCAAAGCATACAATGACGGCCTAGTGGCAGGCAACATGAATGACCACAAGGTGGCGCAACACAACGTAAGGAGGACAGTGTCAGAGGCCAAACGGCGCTACAGGGATAAAATTGAACTCCAGTTTGAACAAGCTGACTCTAGAGCTATGTGGCAGGGGCTCAAAACGATGACAGACTACAAAGGCGCCTCCCTCAAACTGAACAATGACATCTCCTTAGCAAACGACCTCAATACCTTCTATGCGAGGTTTGATGCTGGTAATAACAACACCAGCTCACAAGCCTCGGCAATGGGGGGGGGGGGGTCGGCTGCTGATGGAGGCGCAGTGTTCAGGGTAACAGAGCATGAGGTGAGGCGGACCTTTAAAAAAGTGAATATCAGGAAGGCAGCAGGTCCGGACGGCATCCCCGGCCGCGTCCTAAAAGTCTGTGCCGACCAACTGGCCCCAGTATTCACTGACATATTTAACCTGTCCTTAGAACAGGCTGTCATCCCCACCTGCCTGAAGAAGTCCACTATTATCCCTGTACCCAAAAAATCCAAGCCTGCTTGCCTCAACGACTACCGCCCTGTAGCTCTCACCTCCATAGCCATGAAGTGCTTTGAGAAGCTAGTAAAGGGCTACATCTGCTCCTCCCTCCCCATCAACATGGACCCCCTGCAATTTGCATACCGCCCCAACAGGTCCACGGAGGACGCCATATCCCATGTGCTGCACACAGCAGCATCACACCTGGACAAGAGGCAGGGGAACTATGTGAGAATGCTATTCATCGACTACAGCTCGGCATTCAATACCATAGTCCCCTCCATACTCATAGCCAAGCTCAGGGACCTGGGCTTGGGCTATGACCTCTGCCAGTGGGTCTTGGACTTCCTGACTGGCAGACCCCAGGTGGTGAGAGCAGGCAACTGCACCTCCTCATCCATCACCCTCAACATAGGGGCCCCCCAGGGCTGTGTTCTGAGTCCCCTCCTCTACTCCCTGTACACACACGACTGTGTGGCTCAGCGGAGTAGCAATACAATCGTCAAATTTGCTGACGACACAGTGGTGGTGGGCCTGATCTCTGCCAACGACGAGAGGGCCTACCTGGAAGAGGTCAAGGTCCTGGCGGGATGGTGCCAGGAAAACAGCCTCTCCCTGAACGTCAGCAAAACAAAGGAGATGATTGTGGACTTCAGGAGGTCGGGGGTCAAGGACTACAGCCCCCTCAGCATCGACGGGGCACCGGTTGAGAGAGTCAACAGCTTCAAGTACCTCGGAGCCCACATATCCGAGGACTTGAAATGGACCATACACATTAACAGTGTGGTGAAGAAGGCACGACAACGCCTCTACTTCCTCAGGCGCCTAAGGAAGTTCCAAGTCAGCCAGAAGATCCTTAAGAACTTCTACTCATGTACAATAGAGAGCATCTTGACCGGCAACATCACCTCCTGGTTTGGGAATAGCACTGCAAAAGACCAAAGCAGACTACAAAGAGTGACACGTTCAGCCGAACGCACAATTGGAGGGGGGCTCCCCACTCTCCAGAACATTTACAACAAGCGTTGCAAGGGGAAGGCTAAGAGAATTATTAAAGACTCGAGCCACCCGAACAACTGCCTCTTTGAACTGCTGCCGTCAGGCAAGCGACACAGGAGTCTCAAGGCGAGCACAGAAAGACTCAGAAGTAGCTTCTATCCCCAGGCCATCAGGCTGCTAAACGAACAATGAATGAACACTACACAACAACAACCACCAAACACACATAGCACACACATCCACACGCACACACTCACTTTAAACAAACACACTGTAGCACCCACTACACACACTTTATAGCACACACCCACTTTAAACAAACACACTGTAGCACCCACTCCCCACACTTTATATTTATGGATGAAGGATTGCACTACAACTCGTACACCTTACTGTAAATTGTACCTAAAATTGTACCTCATCCCATTTCTGCTTTGCACTAGATAGTACTGTACATTAGTACACTGCATAGTATTGTGTATTGTATATTATATGGTAACTCAGAACATTGTACATATGTCTATACCGAACAACTGTGACCTCATTCTTCTTCTAAATTCATGCTATATTATGTTATTATGTTATTTGATACTATCTTGTCTAGCACAGTCTCTGGAGCGTAACAGTAAGAAGCATTTTGTATGAAAGTATTCTGTACTTCTGTATGACAACTATTAAAGAACTTGAACTTGAACTTGAACAGAGCCCTGGCTGAAGCCACCTCATTGCACTGATATTAATGTACCTTTTTGAGGAAATGAACCAAAATAATTAGATTCTGAATTATTCAAATCTGTTGTATGGTGGTGATTACTGGCCTCATTACAACAGTTCTTTGTTTACCCATGTTTGATGTTACAATCATCATCATCATCATCATCATCATCATCAAACCATCACAGGGGAATACCATGTAACTGCAACATGGGTTCGAATGTGGCTCAATAACTCCATCACAATATCCTCCCCCTTCCCTGTTTACCGTCTTTACTATGAGTTTCCAATACATATTGCCTAATTAAACCGAAAGGCCATAAAACTATTTTGGAAAAAAATTATAATACTGTAAAAGAAATTGTAATACATATTTTCAAGAAACCATTTTTATTACAGCTTAACGTCTCAAAGCTTCTTATTTTTTTGTTTATTACAGCTTAACATCTCAAAGCTTCTTATTTTTACAGTGTAGACCAGTGGTCGGCAATAGGCGACCGAAATTGGGCTAGGCTAGTTAGCTATAATGTCCAAACAGAGAAACTACCACCACCTAAAGAATGGGTATTATACTTTCTTTTATCCATGTTGAGAGTGAACAACATGTAGGCGAGGTGCAATGTAGCGCTTGCTCAACATGGAAAAAGTCAGTGGACAGCGCCTGGTGCTGAAATAAGAAACAAGCAGTGTGGTGTGAAATAAAAATACCAGTTCAGTAAGTCATTCAAACTTTATCTTTACTTATATAAGACTGTAACGGCACCACACATGTGAACAGTAACAATGCAATTAAACTGAAGTCAAATCAGAGCAAAAAAAGCTGAATCCGCTTCAAGAAGATGCGCTACATTAGGTATATAAGGAATTACAATGAGACATTTATTAACTAAATAAAAAATACAATTAGGCTTTTAACCCTCTAAACCCGGGCGCAACACTAGACATGTTTTGTAAAACATTAAATATCTTTGGATCCGTTTGTGATAAAGACTGCATCTAATCCACTGTATCTATCCATTTATCATATATCTATGTCTGTCACTATAGCCAATGGAAATGCTAGAAATGGTCACGTGGACTGGGAGAACCAATGCAAAATTCCTATTGTTTCTCAATAGTCCAGTGTGGTCCACAGAAAGGGCCGTCAGATAGACACATTGGTTGCATGTAATGTAAGATAGACCGATAAGAGAGAGGCGCTTGTCTCTGGTTTTATAATAAAATGGCAAAAAGACAAACGTATAATAAAGTGCAAATGTGTATGTCGTTTACAGTTTATTAGTATAAAATATAGGCTTCCAGTGCAGACACGTTCAACACTCCGGTCATCACTCCGAGACAGCCGGAGACAGGGAGACAGGGGGCGACGCAGAGAGGGTTGCATCCTCCCGGTCATCATCACGGGACGTCCAATACTCCGGTCATCACTACGAGACAGCCGGAGAGAGGGAGACAGGGGGGCACGCAGAGAGGGTCGCATCCTCCCGGTCTTCCACTCACAGGGAGACAGGGAGACGTGACAGGCATTAGACAGCTCGCGTGATTGTGATGGGCGGACATAGCAATAGATACAAGTGGTAAGCATATATGTGAATCGAATAGAAGTACTTAACCCAGCAATGAAACCATGTTGACAGACCACGGACAAAAGACGGTGAGAAGCTGATCCATGGCCTCGTGGTGCATGTAGAACAGTCACTGCAATCTTGGCCAAGACCCCGAGACATCCACCACCTTGGTCAGCACTACGAGCCAAGCACTCTGAGAGATGGGGGGGGGGTTAGAGAGTTCCCATGTTTGTAGTGGGTGGAGATGGAGCAATAAATACATGTAGTGAGCATATGCATGCATGGTGACAGTAGAATCATAGTATATAAGAAAATTGTGAAATAGAGTAATAGATAGAACTACTGCAAGCTATTGGATACAGGATGAGATACAAGACAATAGCTCAGGGCCATATGCCCCGTGGGGGCAGGAGAAGTCACTCAATAGGTTCAGCACTGCAGGCCAGACAGAAGACGGTATAAAGCTGTTCCATGGGACCGGTTGAGACAGAGACAGAGGTTAAAAGGTTCTCCCATGTCTGCAGAAAAGCAGACATGGGAGAAAATAGACATCCTAACTAAACTAGACAGATTAATCTAAGGGTCAGTCCCCGACCAGGTGAGATCAGGGTAGGTTGAAGGAGAGCGAGAAAAGATAGCGATATTACGAAGATGGAAGAAGGCAATTTTGGTGAATTTCTTTATATGTGCATTAAATGAGAGGGAGGAATAAAAAATGACTCAGAGGTTTTTTATGGTGGAGCTCTGGGATACATGACAAGTATCAAAGTTGAGGGAGATGTCCTGAAACAGGCCTCTGTGGTTTGGGGGCCAACAATTAACATCTCAGTTTTTTCTGCATTAAGGAGTAGAAAGTTTTGCGACATCCACTTTTTGACGGCAAGCAGGCAAGCCTCAAGATTTTGTAATTGGGAGGAATCATTTGGCTTAATAGGTATATATAATTGGGTGTCATCAGCGTAAAATGAAAGTTTATGCCAAATTTGCGTATCATATTGCCGAGGGATAGCATGAAAATAGCAAAGGGCCCAGGACAGAGCCTTGTGGGACACCGCATTGCACTGGGAGGGTCTCAGATGTTAAATCATTATAGACCACGCAGTGTGTTCTATCAGTTAAATAAGATTTAAACCAAGCAGGTGCGTGAACCCGAATGCCAACATGATTCTCAAGCCGACCTAGAAGAATCGAATGATCGATAGTGTCAAAGGCTGCACTGAGATCAAGCAATAAGAGCACAGAAGTTAGGTTTGAGTCAAGAAAGAGCAGTAAGTCATTTGTGACTTTGGTAACCGCCGTTTCGGTGGAGTGTAAGGCTCTAAAGCCAGATTGAAAAGATTCATTAAGATTATTGTTTGATAGATGGTCAGTAAGTAACACTTTGGATAGGAACGGAAGATTGGAGATGAGTTTGTAATTTTTCAAGATTAGAGGGTCGAGGTTCCGTTTTTTAACACTAGCACAGCCGACAAGGGGTCAAATGACCCCTAGGCATTTTCAATAAATGTATCCTCGTCACTCGGTCGAGCTCCAGCTCTGTCACTCAATGACTTTTCCTAAAAGTTCCTAAAAGTATTTCAAAATTACTTCAGGAATATTATTATTATATTATATATATATATATATATATTTTTTTTTTTGTCACTCAAACCTACATTTCATTGTGGTAAACCTCATATTTTTATATTCAGAGGTAATTATATAGTTTACACTGTTTATTTTTCTCATATTTCTCATATAAGCTGTCGGGTCATCTGACCCGTTCCCGGCGGGAATCAGTGACATTTTCTCCATGGCTGTGGTAGTGTTAAGTAGTGGTTTAATGATGGCTGATTTAAAGGCCAGGGGCACCACGCCAGTAGACAAGGAGGTGTTGAAGATATTGAGTAGGGCAGGGCCTAGAATTGGGAAGAGTTTTTTGATGAGAGTTGCTGGCAGAGGGTCAAACAGACAGGTTGAGGGTTTAGCCGCGCCAACCAATTTAGAGAGGGCACTAAGTGAGACGTTTTCAAGGCAGCATAGCGTATGGCTGGATTCAAAGTCAGGGGGAAAGCCCATCAGAGGTTGGGAGGGACGCTGATTATTGAGTAAGCCAACAATTTCATCTCTTACATCTTAGATACATTTTCTTGGTAAAGAATTTAATGAATTCGTTAGCCGAGAACGCATGGTTTAGGGCACTTGGTTGTTTCTGAGTAAGTTTTGCAACTGTGTCAAACAGAAACTTTGAGTTGTTTTTGTTTTCGTTAATGAGCCTGGAAAAAGATGAGGTTTTGGCAAGTGAGAGTGCCTTTTTGTAGTTACGTAAACTATCATTCCAGGCAAGGCGGAATACTTTGAGTTTGAGTGCAGACACACTCAGGCTCCCAGTGCAGACACAGCAGACCCTCTCAGGCTCCCAGTGCAGACCCTCTCAGGCTCCCAGTGCAGACCCTCTCAGGCTCCCAGTGCAGACCCTCTCAGGCTCCCAGTGCAGACCCTCTCAGGCTCCCAGTACAGACCCTCTCAGGCTCCCAGTGCAGACCCTCTCAGGCTCCCAGTGCAGACACACTCAGGCTCCCAGTGCAGACCCTCTCAGGCTCCCAGTGCAGACCCTCTCAGGCTCCCAGTTCAGACCCTCTCAGGCTCCCAGTGCAGACCCTCTCAGGCTCCCAGTGCAGACCCTCTCAGGCTCCCAGTGCAGACCCTCTCAGGCTCCCAGTGCAGACCCTCTCAGGCTCCCAGTGCAGACCCTCTCAGGCTCCCAGTGCAGACCCTCTCAGGCTCCCAGTGCAGACCCTCTCAGGCTCCCAGTGCAGACACACTCAGGCTCCCAGTGCAGACCCTCTCAGGCTCCCAGTGCAGACACACTCAGGCTCCCAGTGCAGACCCTCTCAGGCTCCCAGTGCAGACCCTCTCAGGCTCCCAGTGCAGACCCTCTCAGGCTCCAGTGCAGACACACTCAGGCTCCCAGTGCAGACCCTCTCAGGCTCCCAGTGCAGACCCTCTCAGGCTCCCAGTGCAGACCCTCTCAGGCTCCCAGTGCAGAGCCCTCTCAGGCTCCCAGTGCAGACACACTCAGGCTCCCAGTGCAGACCCTCTCAGGCTCCCAGTGCAGACCTGCAGGCACCACTAGCCCAGCTGTGTCCTCAGCTAAACCACTTGGATGAAGCGCTGAGAAAATAGCTACGATTATTAACACAGCATCAATTCACCCGAATCCCACACTTAGGTCTGGCTCTCACGCTAATTGAGATCGAGCGCGTCCGCAGAGTGTGTCTCTCTAGTGTCTCTCTCTCTAGTGTCCCTCTAGTATCTCTCTCTCTCTCTCTCTCTCTCTCTCTCTCTCTCTCTCTCTCTCACTCTCTCTCTCCTCTCTCTCTCTCTCTCTCTATCTCTCTCTCTATCTCTCTCTCTCTCTCGCTCTAGTGTCTCTCTCTCTCTCTCTAGTGTATCTCTCTCTAGTC
>NC_140183.1:13522561-13526042 GCF_963971535.1 Notolepis coatsorum | reverse complement strand
AGGTCGTCTGGTAATCAGAAGGTTAGGGTTAGACAGTGTCTCAGGAGGTAGAGCAGTCATCTGGTAATCAGATGGTTAGGGTTAGACAGTGTCTCAGAAGGTAGAGCAGGTCGTCTGGTAATCAGAAGGTTAGGGTTAGACAGTGTCTCAGGAGGTAGAGCAGTCATCTGGTAATCAGATGGTTAGGGTTAGACAGTGTCTCAGGCGGTAGAGCAGTCGTCTGGTAATCAGAAGGTTAGGGTTAGACAGTGTCTCAGGAGGTAGAGCGGTCGTCTGGTAATCAGAAGGTTAGGGTTAGACAGTGTCTCAGGAGGTAGAGCAGTCATCTGGTAATCAGATGGTTAGGGTTAGACAGTGTCTCAGAAGGTAGAGCAGGTCGTCTGGTAATCAGAAGGTTAGGGTTAGACAGTGTCTCAAGTTTCAAGTTTCAAGTTTCTTTAAGTTTCTTTAATATTTGTCATACAGAAGTACAGAATACTTTTATACAAAATGCTTCTTACTGTTACGCTCCAGAGACTGTGCAAGACAAGATAAGTATGAAATAAAATAACATAGTAAAATTAGAAGTAAAAAAATGAGGTCACAGTGTTCAGTTTAGACATATGTACAATGTTCGATGCAGAATAGACGTAGTTACCATACAATATACAATACTGTGCAGTGTACTAATATACAATACTATATAGTGCAAGGCAGAAATGGGACGAGGTGCAATTTAGGTACAATTCACAGTAGGTGTACGAGTTGTAGTGCAAATCCTTTATCAATAAATATAAAGTGTAAAGTGTGTTTGTGTGATCTAAAGTGTGGAGAGTGGGTGCTGTAGTGTGTTGTTTGTTTGAGTGAGTGTGTGGGTGTGTGTGCTGTGTGCATTTGATGGTTGTTGCATAGTGTTTATTGTTCGTTTAGCAGCCTGATGGCCTGGGGATAGAAGCTTCTTCTGAGTCTTTCTGTGCTCGCCTTAAGACTCCGGTATCGCTTGCCTGACCGCAGCAGTTCAAAGAGGCAGTTGTTCGGGTGGCTCGAGTCCTTAATAATTCTCTTAGCCTTCCCCTTGCACCGCTTGTTGTAAATGTTCTGGAGGGTGGGAAGCCCCCCTCCAATTGTGCGTTCGGCTGAACGTGTCACTCTTTGTAGTCTGCTACGGTCTTGTGCAGTGCTATTCCCAAACCAGGAGGTGATGTTGCCGGTCAGGATGCTCTCTATTGTACATGAGTAGAAGTTCCTAAGGATCTTCTGACTGACTTGGAACTTCCTTAGGCGCCTGAGGAAGTAGAGGCGTTGTCGTGCCTTCTTCACAACACTGTCAATGTGTGTGGTCCATGTCAAGTCTCGGATATGTGGGCTCCGAGGTACTTGAAACTGTTCACTCTCTCAACCGGTGCCCCGTCGATGCTGAGGGGGCTGTAGTCCTTGACCCCCGACCTCCTGAAGTCCACAATCATCTCTTTTGTTTTGCTGACGTTCAGGAGAGGCAGTTCTCCTGACACCACTGTGACAGGTTCTCTACCTCTTCCAGGTAGGCCCTTTCGTCGTTGGCAGAGATCAGGCCCACCACTACTGTGTCATCAGCAAATTTGATGATGGTGTTGTTGTTCCGCTGTGCTACGCAGTCATGTGTGTACAGGGAGTAGAAGAGGGGGCTCAGAACACAGCCCTGGGGGGCCCCTATGTTGAGCGTGATGGATGAGGAGGTGCAGTTGCCGGCTCTTACCACCTGGGGTCTGCCCGTCAGGAAGTCCAAGACCCACTGGCAGAGGTCATAGTTCAAGCCCAGGTCCCTGAGCTTGGCTATGAGTTTGGAGGGGACTATGGTATTGAATGCTGAGCTGTAGTCGATGAACAGCATTCTCACATAGTTCCCCTGCCTCTTGTCCAGGTGTGATGCTGCTGTGTGCAGCACATGGGCTATGGCGTCCTCCGTGGACCTGTTGGGGCGATATGCAAATTGCAGAGGGTCCAGGTTGATGGGGAGGGAGGAACAGATGTAGCCCTTCACTAGCTTCTCAAAGCACTTCATGGCTATGGAGGTGAGGGCTACAGGGCGGTAGTCGTTGAGGCAAGCGGGCGTAGATTTTTTGGGTACAGGGATGATGGTGGACTTCTTCAGACAGGTGGGGAGGAGGTAGAGCGGTCGTCTGGTAATCAGATGGTTAGGGTTAGACAGTGGCTCAGGAGGTAGAGTGGTCGTCTGGTAATCAGAAGGTTCCCGGTTCAATTCTGGCTCCTCCCTACAGTGTGTCCTTGAGCAAGACACTTAACTTCTAATTGCTCCCGATGTGCAGGTTTGTAACGGCCCACAGTATGGCAGACAATAATCCATCAGCAACGACACGGTGACAGTTCAGATGTGGCAGAAACAGTTTAATGGGTAATGCAGGGGTCAATACCAGAATATCAGTCCATGTAGCAAACAAATCCAGTTAGGAAGAAGGCAGGAGCAGTGTAAAGACTAAGCAGAGGTCAATACCAGAATATCAGTCCATGTAGCAAACAAATCCAGTTAGGAAGAATGCAGGAGCAGTGTAAAGACTAAGCAGAGGTCAATACCAGAATATCAGTCCATGTAGCAAACAAATCCAGTTAGGAAGAATGCAGGAGCAGTGTAAAGACTAAGCAGAGGTCAATACCAGAATATCAGTCCATGTAGCAAACAAATCCAGTTAGGAAGAAGGCAGGAGCAGTGTAAAGACTAAGCAGAGGTCAATACCAGAATGTCAGTCCATGTAGCAAACAAATCCAATAAGGGGGCAGGCAGGCAGGAGGAGAAGTCCAAAATCCAAAATCCAAACAAGGAGGGTCAATAGCAGAAACAGGCAGGATGAATCAGAATAGCAAAACGCTGGATAACTACTGTAGCTAAGACACTTAGACAATCTGGCAGGGAGCAAGGGAAATTAACAGGTCTAAATACTGAAGGGGCTGATTAGCTAATGAGGGGCAGGTGTGTGTGTGTGAGTGGAGCAGGCCAGGTGTATGTGATCAGCAGGTGATGCAGGAGAGAGTGTGCAGGTCTGAAATGACAGGAGAGTTAATTACAGCAAAGAAAGAACATATTAATAAAGACTGACTGAAATTGTGACAAGGTTGGCACCTCGCATGGTCGCCTCCGCGTCGGTGTGTGAATGTGAGACATAAGTTAACCCTTTCACTACCACTCTACCAAAGGGTTAACCATTTCACTACCACACTACACAAGGTTAACCCTTTCACTACCACACTACAGATGTTTTGAATGTATCGACAAAATGAAACCACGTTTTTGAATCTGGCGATGTATACGAATGTGTGCATATTTAATGAGGAAGTGCCCATTTGCATATATAAACATACAATTCAGAAAACTTTTCTTAGTTTATGTGTACATAACAAACTGGAAAAGGTTCATAGTGATATCTATTCAAATATTAGTTTTCCCTATTAGGGTACACTGTCTCGCCTTAGTTAACAGAGCAGTCAGGACAGAGGATGAGGGCGGCTT
>NC_140183.1:13515061-13517561 GCF_963971535.1 Notolepis coatsorum | reverse complement strand
TCTATCAGCTCTTATATCAGCTCTTCTCTTCTATCAGCTCTTCTATCAGCTCTTATATCAGCTCTTCTCTTCTATCAGCTCTTCTATCAGCTCTTCTATCAGCCCTTCTACCAGCTGTTCTATCAGCTCTTATATCAGCTCTTCTCTTCTATCAGCTCTTCTATCAGCTCTTCTATCAGCTCTTCTATCAGCTCTTATATCAGCTGTTCTTTTAAATTTTTATTGATCTTTTTCCCCCTCCATTTTCCTCCGATTTTCTCCCATCCCAATGTTAGTCGTTATGCCAATTCCCAATCCCCTTCCTGGTCGCTGCGCACTTACCCCCCACAGTCAGATCATCTGGGAGAGTGGAGGCTACCACGTGCTTCCTCCGACACACGTCCAGCCAATCAACCGCTTCTTTTCACCTGGCAGCGCGGATATTCTCCGAGAGGGCGTAGCGTCTGGAAGGATCACACTATCCCACTCAGGTCCCATCCGCGCTTAGCAGGCGCCCCGACCGAACTGTAGGAGTCGCTGTTTACAACGACCCGGACCCACCCCGCCAGCTTCTCCCACCCTCTAATACAGCCAATTGTATTAGTGTGAACGGCCAGCCAAGCTGGTGACAACGCCGGAGCTGTGAGCTGGATTCGAACAGGCGAATCCAGCGTCTCCGGGGTTGGTGACTAACGCAATCTCCGCTACGCCACCTAACCGCCCTATATCAGCTGTTCTATCAGCTCTTCTCTTCTATCAGCTCTTCTATCAGCTCTTCTATCAGCTCTTCTCTTCTATCAGCTCTTCTCTTCTATCAGCTCTTCTATCAGCTCTTCTCTTCTATCAGCTCTTCTCTTCTATCATCTCTTCTCTTCTATCATCTCTTCTCTTCTATCAGCTCTTCTATCAGTTCTTCTATCAGCTCTTCTCTTCTATCAGCTCTTCTCTTCTATCAGCTCTTCTATCAGCCCTTCTCTTCTATCAGCTCTTCTCTTCTATCAGCTCTTCTCTTCTATCAGCTCTTCTCTTCTATCAGCTCTTCTATCAGCTCTTCTATCAGCTCTTCTCTTCTATCAGCTCTTCTCTTCTATCAGCTCTTCTATCAACTCTTCTCTTCTATCAGCTCTTCTCTTCTATCAGCTCTTCTATCAGCTCTTCTATCAGCTCTTCTCTTCTATCAGCTGTTCTATCAGGTATTCTATCAGGTATTCTATCAGGTATTCTATCAGGTATTCTATCAGGTATTCTATCAGTTCTTCTATCAGCTCCTCTATCAGCTGTTCTATCAGCTCTTCTCTTCTATCAGGTATTCTATCAGCTGTTCTATCAGCTCTTCTATCAGGTATTCTATCAGTTCTTCTATCAGCTCCTCTATCAGCTCTTCTCTTCTATCAGCTCCTCTATCAGGTAGTCTATCAGGTATTCTATCAGCACTTCTATCAGGTATTCTATCAGGTATTCTATCAGATCTTCTATAGGGAGGTGTAGTGGTTACGTCATTTTCGTTTTTCCCTGTTCCACCCTCTGTGGAATGCAATGTATTTCCCCATTGACCATTTCTAAATCGGCTCGTTTTAGATAAATAAAGCGTTAACGTTGGCATGGTGTACCTTTCTGTGCATATTTATCCACAATCTATAGCTCAACATGAAAATATTCGCAATTAATCGTAAAGGTAGCAAAATAACAATGTTTATGTTTCCGTTCGCTGGGAAATTACACTGCTATTTTGGCGCTGCTGACTGACGTCACCACAGCGTAGCCTGCCTCTTGCCTGTAGTCAGTCACAGACCTAGGATCAGATTTCCCTTACATTCCATAAGCTTAACAATTCGTACAATGGGAAAATAACTGACCCTGAATCTGTGGCTAGTATCTGTTTCACCCAACACTAGTGCTCCGTGATCATAGCCATTTATCTCTAAAGCTAACCACTATTTGTAAAAGCCGCAACCACGTTACCATATTTGTATTTATAATTTAAATCGTATAACGTTATTTTGCTGCATATTAAATCACTGTAAATACTAATGTAAATCATAGTGTCGTTGTACATATTGTGTATAGTTTATAACGTTAGTAGCTAGCTAGCTTGCTAGTCGGCATTCCCAAAACTCCTAACATGCCCCGATTTAAAATGGTTCTCTCCTCTTTGTATACCTTTGTCCTCACAAACAAAGTATTCTGCCAGGGAACTTATGGACACGACAGTAGTAGTAGTTATAAGGTGTTTGCTTGTAACGTTAACGTTAGTTAGCTATCGTGGTAGCCCCTTTTGTGACCGAGTGCATCACAGTCACGAAAGGGGCTACTATCGTACTATCAGCCGGCCGTGACGTGTAGCTAGCTAGCTTGCTAGCCGGCATGATGCGTGCAGTGCTTTGCCCCACAGGTCTGAGAAGAGGACCTGCACATTTCACTCGTTCCCGAAACTCCTCTACATGCCCCGATTTAAAATGGTTCACGACAGTAGACATAATGCTACGTAATAGCATTTAGCGGGGTAACGTTAACGTTAGCT
>NC_140183.1:13480061-13512561 GCF_963971535.1 Notolepis coatsorum | reverse complement strand
TCTATCTATCTATCTATCTATCTATCTATCTATCTATCTATCTATCTATCTATCTATCTATCTATCTATATATCCATATTTATATATCCATCTATCTATATATCCATCTATCTATATATATATCCATCTATCTATATATCTATATATCCATCTATCTATATATCTATGTATCTATATATCATACGGTTATCCTATAACCATAGTTATATGAGTATAGCGAGCGCTCTGCACTCTAGTGGAACTATCCCTTTATCCAATCTAACACTGAAAAAAATTTCTCCACATGTACACACCCATCCGCCTGGCCACACCCACATCCGCTCCTCTACATAAGCGGGGTCGTGGCCATACTAACAGCTCCTTCCCAAGTCTTTCACCACCGAAGGCGAAGACCACGGGGTCCTCAGTGAGTCAGTGCAGAGCGCTCGCTATACTCATATAACTATGGTTATAGGATAACCGTATGTTATATTATCGTATAGCTTACGCTCTGCACTCTAGTGGAACACAGGAGCTGAGCAGAGCGGAAGCTCGACAAATGTACCCGCTGAGGCCCCCCCACAACCATCAGACTAGGGAGGACCCGAGCCCTCGGACCCCCCTAGAGGGGGATGGGAGGGAATCGGATCCGACTGTGCGAAGAGGGTTTAGCACCTCAGCGCACAGGGTGAGCAGATTGTGGGACTTACCTTCACACAGAAGGACCCGCGACCACTCAGGCGCGCATCCCACATGCCACTGGGGAACGAACGGGAAGGAAAAAAACCCATTACAGCCCCTAACATCACAGGGTCAAAGGTCAAGAACCCAACCCCGTGGCAAGGCCATAGCAGCGGAGCGCGGAGGAGGACTTGTATTATTTTTTTTATTAGCGATCTGAATTCATATTTCATCAACCGAGTCTACCGTTGGTAAACCTGGCCCGCCAGGCGCTCAGATGTGAAAAAAGCGCCCCCTATCGTCTCCCAGATGGTAATGCACCCTTTTGGATTGGACTCAATGAAAATGGATGAGAAAAAAAAATCCGGAATCCACATTTTACTTCTCCCGCATGTAACCGGAGCCGATCAGATTCATTCTGGACCCTCAGCACAGCGTGTAATATGTGTTTTACAGTATATGCGTTGGATCTATAAAAGGATCGATTTTTGGAATGGAGATCAGGAATTGGAATAATCCATTTGGATACCATCTTATCTCAGGTAAGGAATCTATTTTACCAGTCTTAGGATAATCAGACCTGTTTTCACGGAGATATAAGCTTTTCCCCTATATGTGATATGGCTGTTTGACTGTAAGAGCGATCAGGAACTAAGATAATCGATTTTCAGCTCGCGGCACCAGCGTGCATACGTACACATATACTATCGATAATCTAGCGTTTATTTGAAAACGATTCATAAATAGGCCGAAAAATTACAACGTTCTAGAATATTACAGTACAACGCGTTTATCACAGATAATTTTTTTTCTTCTTGAAAACGAGGGCTTTTCTAAATGCTATAAAACGAAAATGAACCAATAAAAAACAATCCGCTTCGACAATGTTGACTGGAAATGAGTCATTGATAAGCGACGGGCAGATTAGCCATAATTTAAAACATAGATTAGGCGATATTAATGCTAACATTGAAGTGGATGGTGGGCATTCAAGCACTAAATGTGCACCCCCTGCTGGGCACTGAAAGTGTTAAAGTGACCAACTACAGCCCCCAGATAACGGAGCTCAGTAAAGCAAAACTGTGTGTCTGCATTGCACCCCCGCCCCAACTCAGATTTAGGGTTGATACAACCATCATAATAATATTGTTAATAATAACAATAACAATAATGATGTAATAATGTAAAAATTATCATTAGAAATACCTGATTATGAGAAAAAAAATTACGATGCATGGAATATTGTTGATAAGGCACACTAGTTACAACTATATTTCAAACTGGCACTTCAGTCAAAAAGGTTGCTGACCCCTGATGTAGAGCATTGTCTCTGCAATCAGCACCACGGAGAGCTCCCTGCAGCCTCCCGTCAACATGTGAGTGTTTCTGCCTGGATGTGGATGGAGAGGTTTAACACCAGGCCTAGGGTTGTCAATCATCTGATAATTTAACCCTTGTCTTCTAAGGTTTCTCCCCTCCACATTGCCTGTGGTGCTTTTTCCCTATTGCTAGGTTTTTTTGTGAGTTGTCTGGGATGTTGCATTAATTTAATTTATTTATTTTACATTTTATTTGGGATTTCATGGTGTTTTTGTATTTGCTCTTGATTTATTGTGATGTTTCAATACATTTGTGATGTTTTCAAATACATTTTATTTTAATTTGATTTGATTCATTAATATCACAAGTGAATTTAAACTTTAGTTTTTACTGAAAACAAGGGGCACATTGTAAGGTGAATAGTCTTGGGACCATACAATAAACACAAATGGTTATGGTTATGGTTATGGATGATAATAAGTTACTTGTGAGGTAAAAGGAAAAAAACAATATCGGACGATAATCATTGTTTTTTGAGGGGTCAGTTTTGACCTGCCGACACAAAAGGTATAGAAAGGTGCAACTTTCCAACACATGAGGCAGGTCTCCTGAGTGGCGGCCATTGGTGGAAATCAAGAGGAACGTGGGAGAGAGAGACAGTTCTTTCGTGACATATGATATATTTCTCAGGATGGGGGGGGGGACATGCCCCCCCTGTCCCCCGTGGGATTTCCGCGCCTGATCTCATGTCATTATTACAAGCCCATAGACCTCTCATGTCATTATGACAAGCCCATAGACATCTCATGTCATTATGACAAGCCCATAGACATCTCATGTCATTATGACAAGCCCATAGACCTCTCATGTCATTATGACAAGCCCATAGACATCTCATGTCATTATGACAAGCCCATAGACATCTCATGTCGTTATGACAAGCCCATAGACCTCTCATGTCATTATGACAAGCCCATAGACATCTCATGTCGTTATGACAAGCCCATAGACCTCTCATGTCGTTATGACAAGCCCATAGACCTCTCATGTCATTATGACAAGCCCATAGACATCTCATGTCGTTATGACAAGCCCATAGACCTCTCATGTCGTTATGACAAGCCCATAGACATCTCATGTCGTTATGACAAGCCCATAGACCTCTCATGTCGTTATGACAAGCCCATAGACCTCTCATGTTGTTATGACAAGCCCATAGATCTTTCATGTTGTTATGACAAGCCCATAGACCTCTCATGTCATTCTGACAAGTCCATAGACCTCTCATGTCATTATGACAAGCCCATACACCTCTCATGTCATTATGACAAGCCCATAGACTTCTCATGTCGTTATGACAAGCCCATAGACCTCTCATGTCATTATGACAAGCCCATAGACCTCTCATGTCATTATGACAAGCCCATAGACTTATCATGTCGTTATGACAAGCCCATAGACGTCTCATGTCGTTATGACAAGTCCATAGACCTCTCATGTCGTTATGACAAGCCCATAGACATCTCATGTCATTATGACAAGCCCATAGACTTATCATGTCGTTATGACAAGCCCATAGACTTCTCATGTCGTTATGACAAGTCCATAGACCTCTCCAAAGGATTCTATGCTAACCCTAAATGACCGGATGTAGCAGAGAACGCACTGGCGCTGGTAACATCAGGTGACTTGATCTGCGATGGTAAGCTAGTTTTGGCTAGCTAGTCTTCCTTTTTTGAAACTGCCGCTTACAATTCGAAACCCCTGCGTTATCAGAGAGAGACATGTAAATCAGAAGGCTTTGTTCACGGGATGACAGCTGCATGGACCAGAGACGAAGCTAGGAGAGATACAGTATATTAATAGTCCATTCATCTTCCTATAGCTGCAGCAATGACAGAAGACTCGAGAGCAGCCAGGAAACATGTCACCCGTGAGAGATCTATGGTAATGCACCATATAGTCCTATGATCCTCAGGGCACCCCTGTCCAACTCTGTTAACAAACACAGAGCACCATGACTCCCCGACATGTCAATCACTTTACATAGTGAAAATCCACCCTAAAACAGAATGTACATTGTGCTAGGCCAACGATCTTGGACAGTTAAATTCAACATCTACTGTACGAACAGAGAACCGTCTCCCTACGCTGGACATCAGAGTATCAAGGCTCACGTTGGTGATGTCATCAAGTGACAGGCGGTCCGTTGACAATGAATAGAGGCCTTGCACGGAATGTTTGTGTAGTTCTATTTCTTCCAACATGGCTGCCTGTAACCACCGGTAACCATTTTCAAAAGAAAATACATAATTTCCGTGCAGTGGTAGATTATTACAATTAATTTCTCATAATACAGCACATAGCAACCGTTGTTTTGCGCATAGGAACTATCATCTCTTCCAATATGGAAGACAAATGGGCTTATAAACATAACGTGAAAGGCCTCTGTTAGGGTTTATTGCTTTATGGCGGAGCCACATATCTATCCTGCGTTCCTTTGGAGCTTACTTTGTGCACGTCCTCAGAGATTAACTACACGACTGAAAGATTCAATGAAGCGCATCAATAGTGGGGCAGCATGGATGTTATAGGATAAATGCTGAAGCTCTGCATGGAAATCTGTAGTAATATTAATAATAATAATAATAATAATAATAATTGAAATTTCCTCCTTCACTACCACTGGTAGCACCCAACCTCAATGGCTACCATACACTGGCACCCATCACACATCACACTACACAATGGCTGAACGGCTCAGGAGACAGTGATTGATATCAGCCAATTAAGGGGAAGGGATGATTAGGTGGCCTTGATGTAAGAGACCTGATTGGGAATTTGGCAAGAAATGTCAGGGAACCCCCTACTCTTTACGATAGGTGTCCTGGGTTCTTTAACGACCGAATTCAGTCAATTCTGAGAATTCAGAGACCTTTTTCTTATCTGAACATAACCTCCTAGAGAGTGTCACCGTGTTTTATGTTTACATTGCCAATCTGGACAGTGGATATAGTTCACAAGGAAGACAGTCTTCTTCTATATAATGCTATGTGTTGATGAGGGAAGATTCTGCCCTGATCTGCCCCCTAGTGGATAGACGTAAATACGCAGACAAGTATGTGAACAATGCCGTTCACAACGCAGCCACTTGTTTACTGGTCGGCATGGTTACCAGCGAGTCTACAGAGACCCTGGAGTTTGAGTTATTACATGCAAAGGAGTTTAAATGTAGGACTCGTAGAATCAGGAAATGTAACAAAACCCCCATGGATACTGAATAGTGTCAAAGTTGTTATATTACTCTCTCTCTCTATGGTACAGATCCAGGATCTGTCTCTCTGGTGTTCAACTTAAGGAGAGACATATTCACAAATCAAAACTGAGCTGTTCAGTATTATAGAAATGCCATATGTGAATTACTGTATATCTCCGGGTTGATCTTCACTATAACCGCTCACTGCTGACAGAGCTGATGTATGAACTGTGCCATGAGCAGCGCATGGGGGGCGAGGAACTATGATTGATGACCAGGAGTAATCATCAGACATGTCCTACAGACTACTTCTAAGAAGAACTACAATGGCATATTCGGGCTATTAAAGGTAAAATATGGGGCGACAGTGGTTCGGGAGGTAGAGCAGTCGTCTGGTAATCCGGAGGTTCCCTGGTTCGATTTCCACTCCTCCCGGGCAGCGTGTCGAAGTGTCCTTGAGCAAGACACTTAACCCCTAATTGCTTCCGATGAGCAGGTTGGCACCCTGCATGGTCGCCTCCGCCGTCGGTGTGTGAGTGAACGGGTGAATGTGAGGAACAAAATTGTAAAGCGCGTTGGATAAAATTATTAATAATAAAGATTACGGAGCCGAGGGAAGGGGGTAATATTCCAGAGATTGAGATTAAAGGTCCATGTGTCACATACTGTACTATCCCTCCTCCCACTATTTTACTGGTGGCTAAGATTTAAATGATTATATAATTATATCTATTAGGTGTGATCGGAGATCGGGGCAGTTTTTTCCCCCGTGCACCACTACTTATAAGCTTTATTTAAAAAAGTGTTTAGAATTTTGATCCAATGCTGCAATAAGTGAAAAAAATAAGCTATATATCCATGTTGGATATAATGGATAGTTGGATACTGTTAAATAAAAAAACAACCTTAAGGGTCAACTTGATTGCATTTTCTTTCTTTTCTTTTTTCTTAATCCATTGCCGAAACATCAGATCGGGGAAAGTCTGTATCGGCAGATACTCAAAATCACATGATCGGGATCGGATCGGGAGCAAAGAAATGCGATCAGGATATCCCTAATATCTATCAAGTCTTATTCCTCTTGCTCAACAAATCATATTTGGACGTTTGATTGACAGTTGGCTCGGTTCCATGGAGGCTGTGCGGGCAGAAGACAATATGGTGTAGGGAAACACACAGGGGCTAAAAGTACTACCTGACTCAAGAGACGTACAGTACCTACATTAAAACACAACAAATGGGAATCGGGAATGGGAAAGATACAAACACAGGGAGACAGGCTGGGGAGGGGAAATGGGAGTAAAATAACCTGGCCAATGCAGGTGGCACGATGGTGTAGTGGTTAACCTCACAGGTCACAGCAAGGTCCTGGCTTCGATTCCCACTTGGGGGCCCGGTTGCCACGTTGCCAGGTACCCAGGTGGCGTATCTCCCGGGCCTTTTTGTGTGGAGTTTGCATGTTCTCCCCCCCTGTGCTCGCAAGGGTTTCCCCTCCCGATAAGATAAACCCAATGGAAAAACATGCACAACAGATCGCTAACGTTGTCGCGTCCCTGATGAAGACAGGACAGGAGCACTTGGATTGGTCCCCCGGGCGCGACCCATGTCTGCTCGCGGCTGCCCTTGGGGGGGAAGGACGACGGGATGGGTCAAGTGCAGAGAGATATTTAATCTGCGACTCAGTGTGTGTGTTCCTGTGTGTTGCCCGTCTCGCATGTGTGTGTTAATCTGCATAAAGACTTCTTCTTCTGACCCAGATATGACATGCAGGCCAAACAAGCTGGTGCGTCGAAAAAGGTGCAGCAGCTGGATTTACTCTGTGGGACTGACCAGACATGGCCGGACCCGTCACGGGGCTTCCCACAGAGTCAGTACAGCTGGTGGAAGAGAAACCCCATCAGTGGCGTGCTGTTCACGGTTCAATATCCAACCGTATACGTGTGAAAACAGAGAATTGGAACAGCGGCTAAGAAAATGATTGCCTTGCGTTGGCAGGCCCCGCATTCACTGTCAGTTGGACATAATTTATATGGAACAGACCGTTGCACGGATACATGGGGCAAAACAAGAACATTTAACTGTTTTAGCTAATGCTGCAGAGACTATAAAGTTGCTACTTTAGCCACTGTTGGCCTGTTGTAGCTATAGGGCTTTCTGGGAGACCCGTGGGTTGTGCTCACAACCGCTTGTGGTGGCCATGCCCGGGGTGCCTTTTCAGGGAAGTCCTGTGGGAGGATGGGGGGGGGGGGGGGTTCGTGTTTGTTGGTTGATATGTCCTGTGTGTTGTTATGTGCTGTTTTCTAGGGCTGTCAAGTTTAATCGATTGATAGCCCTAGTTGTTACCTGTTGTGTATATGATTTAATGAAATAATATATTTTATTATTTATTTATTAAAGTTATTATAACCTGGTGAAAACAGAAAATTCCCTTACTGTAACTGGGGAGTGATGAAGCGTTGGAAAGCCCCCACTAAGCAGGCTTCTGCACTCGCAGCAATGGAGATGGTTTGAAGGTGGACGATGTAGCTGGATAGTAGATACTGGATATTATGTTGTAGATATAGACTGGTTCAAGTTCCAGTGACTGGCTGGTCCTTAAAGGAACACACCAACTTTTTGGGAAATTAGCTTATTTGCCATCTACCCTGGAGTTAGACAAGCAGATACATACCATTTCTTCTCTGTGCATGCATTAGACTTAGGGAACAGCCGCACTGTTAACCTAGCTTAACGTCATTCACTGGAAGTAGGTGTGCCAGTGTAGCCTAGTTCCCAACAGTCATGGAATACACTCCAAATACAACTCCAAAACATTCCTGTAAACATGTTGTGACCTGTGTATTTACCACGTGGAGAAATATATATATTTTTTTACATTTTCATTTTCTAAGCAGATATATACTGTACTCTGAACAATTTTTTGCCGAACCACTGCTGCCTGGGCGCAGTGATCGCCTCAAAAGCCCTGTTGTTTTTTGAAAAACTGACCTTTTGAGGTGATGAAATCCAGTTTGCTCTGAACAGGGTAAATCTGCATTTTGCTATGATGCCCCTCTAGCTCACGGAATGAACTCCAACAGTCCAACCTTGATCTCCAACCTTTGTTATCCTTACTTGTCTTATTGTTCTGATTTTATATTCTATCTGATTTTATATGGCATTTTTTGCTTAACTCTGTATGTACACTCAATGTGACTGTAAAATGAGGGAAATCTCAGTTGCCTTAAATAAAGGTTTGAAATGAAATGAAATGAACACACTGTCGATGAGACTTCCGCCCTGGTGTTTGGGGCGGCCATAATAAAGCCCAGGTGTGTCCCCATCACCTCATCACGTACCTATGAGAGACGCAGGGTGGGGCATGGCCTCCCACAATCAACCCCAGCTCCACACAGCTGTGCCCACTCGTTCAATAATCAGGTCCTGATCACAGTCCTGGGCATGCAGCCCGGTAGAACACAGAGCAGTTCAACAGAGCAGGGTGTTCCGACTACAGAACAAGGCATTTCCAGTCTTTTAAAAACACTCCTGTCAACCTGTGACACCATCTCTCCTCCTCTCCTCACTGTCTCCCCTCCTCACCTGATGTTCTTCTCCCTATTAGAAGCCCAGTTGTCTTCCCCTTCCATGTCACTCCTACTGCTGTGAGTATCGAAGGTGTTTGCCATCTATCTCTATTTCCAACCAGGCTCCATTCAATCACTCATGTTCACATTTACATTTAGTCACTTAGCTGATGCTTTTATCCAAAGCGACAAATTGTGTACAACAATTAATAGTAAAATAGTACATAGTAGATAGTAATATATACATAGTAGCAGAGGTGTGGACTCAAGTCACATGACTTGGACTCGAGTCAGACTCGAGTCACAAATGTGATGACTTTAGACTTGACAAAATCAAAAAATACTTGCAGCTCAACTTTGACTTTAACACCAATGACTCGTGACTTCACTTGGACTTGAGCCTTTTGACTTGAGAAGACTTGATACCTTCCCATGCCCAACGATAAAAATTATGTTATTAAATGTGCCGTGAATTAATAAATGTCCAGCGAATATACACTTCATTTCCCAGATCCACTTTGTTTGAAACAATCCGACAGCATCCAATCAAGTTGCGCGAGAGAACCACACGAAGAAGAGGTAATGTTACAATTCAGAACGACGGATCCAGTGGAAAATTATACCAAATATTGTTTTGTTTGCTTATGAAAACGACGTGGTGGTCAACAAAAAACGAATTGAAATATGCAAGAACGTGCAGGTCGAAAATCACAGACGGAGACGGAACAACATCCAACTTTGTTCGACGTTTGAAGCTGCACAAAGAACGGTAAGTAACTGGGCTTGCTAGCTACAGTAGTTAAATCGATGAGCCATCGACACAGTCAGTGTGGTTACGTTATCAGAGCGGTCTTGAGGGTGTGTAGCGGTCTTGAGGGTGTGTAGTTAGAAGATGCAGAGCGTAGGGGTCTTGAGGGTGTGTAGTTAGAAGATGCAGAGCGTAGGGGTCTTGAGGATGTGTAGTTAGAAGATGCAGAGCGTAGGGGTCTTGATGGTGTGTAGTTAGAAGATGCAGAGCGTAGGGGTCTTGAGGATGTATAGTAAGAAGATACAGAGCGTAGGGGTCTTGAGCATGTAGTTAGAAGATGCAGAGCATAGGGGTCTTGAGGATGTGTAGTTAGAAGATGCAGAGCGTAGGGGTCTTAAGATGCAGAGCGTAGGGGTCTTGAGGGTGTATAGTAAGAAGATGCAGAGCGTAGGGGTCTTGAGCATGTAGTTAGAAGATGCAGAGCGGAGGGGTCTTGAGGGTGTGTAGTTAGAAGATGCAGAGCGTAGGGGTCTTGAGGGTGTGTAGTTAGAAGATGCAGAGCGTAGGGGTCTTGAGGGTGTGTAGTTAGAAGATGCAGTGCGTAGGGGTCTTGATGGTGTGTAGTTAGAAGACGCAGAGCGTAGAGGTCATGAGGGTGTGTAATTAGAAGATGCAGAGTGTAGGGGTCTTGAGGGTGTGTAGTTAGAAGATGTAGAGCGTAGGGGTCTTGAGGGTGTTTAGTTAGAAGATGCAGAGCGTAGGGGTCTTGAGGGTGTGTAGTTAGAAGATGCAGTGCGTAGGGGTCTTGAGGGTGTGTAGTTAGAAGATGCAGAGTGTAGGGGTCTTGAGGGTGTGTAGTTAGAAGATGCAGAGCGTAGGGGTCTTGAGGGTGTGTAGTTAGAAGATGCAGAGCGTAGGGGTCTTGAGGGTGTGTAGTTCGAAGATGCAGAGTGTAGGGGTCTTGAGGGTGTGTAGTTAGAAGATGCAGTGCGTAGGGGTCTTGAGGGTGTGTAGTTAGAAGATGCAGAGTGTAGGGGTCTTGAGGGTGTGTAGTTAGAAGATGCAGAGCGTAGGGGTCTTGAGGGTGTGTAGTTAGAAGATGCAGAGCGTAGGGGTCTTGAGGGTGTGTAGTTCGAAGATGCAGAGTGTAGGGGTCTTGAGGGTGTGTAGTTAGAAGATGCAGAGCGTAGGGGTCTTGAGGGTGTGTAGTTAGAAGATGCAGAGCGTAGGGGTCTTGAGGGTGTGTAGTTCGAAGATGCAGAGTGTAGGGGTCTTGAGGGTGTGTAGTTAGAAGATGCAGAGCATAGGGGTCTTGAGGGTGTGTAGTTAGAAGATGCAGAGTGTAGGGGTCTTGAGGGTGTGTAGTTAGAAGATGCAGAGTGTAGGGGTCTTGAGGGTGTGTAGTTAGAAGATGTAGAGCGTAGGGGTCTTAAGGGTGTTTAGTTAGAAGATGCAGAGCGTAGGGGTCTTGAGGGTGTGTAGTTAGAAGATGCAGAGTGTAGGGGTCTTGAGGGTGGTTAGTTAGAAGATGCAGAGCGTAGGGATCTTGAGGGTGTGTAGTTAGAAGATGCAGAGTGTAGGGGTCTTGAGGGTGTGTAGTTAGAAGATGCAGAGCGTAGGGGTCTTGAGGGTTAGAAGATGCAGAGCATAGGGGTCTTGAGGGTGTGTAGTTAGAAGATGCAGAGTGTAGGGGTCTTGAGGGTGTGTAGTTAGAAGATGCAGAGCGTAGGGGTCTTGAGGGTGTGTAGTTAGAAGATGCAGAATGTAGGGGTCTTGAGGGTGTGTAGTTAGACGATGCATAGCGTAGAGGTCTTGAGGGTGTGTAGTTAGAAGATGCAGAGCGTAGGGGTCTTGCGGGTGTGTAGTTATAAGATGCAGAGCGTAGAGGTCTTGAGGGTGTATAGTTAGAAGATGTAGAGCGTAGGGGTCTTGAGGGTGTGTAGTTAGAAGATGCATAGCGTAGAGGTCTTGAAGGTGTGTACTTAGAAGATGCAGTGTGTTACGAAGGATCAGATTAAACCGAATATATATATTTATTTATGGATATATATTGAATAGTATTTGTATATCGTTTGATATCCCTTGTATATTCCTTGTACATATACACGGAATATCCCTTTAGCCTACTATAGCCCATAATAGTTCATTCTCTTATTGGACAAGGACCTGGCGCCAGGGGACAAGCCCCTTGGAGCCAAGTTCAATGGTACCGACGAGACATGTCTCTACTAGCCCCGGCTCTGCGCAGGAATACGGCTACCGAAAGGAGAGTGGCACTATTTGTTCACCGTGCATATAAATATGGCGCAAGTAAATGTAGAAATCCTCTTACCCTTAGTCCTTTACCCTTCTACCCAACTAAGTAACAGAACGTGAAGCCTCACCCACGATACCGCGTGCGGTGTAGTATGGCCTGTTTGGCCTTAGAATAGCATTGATACCTCGTGCGAATTAATAGCTGAATTGTCAGAGTTTGGCACTGTACCGTCGAGTGCGACGTATTTCTATTAAGTAATAATAGTCTATCGTGTATGGTGCATCGTGCGGTTAGAGTTCTAAAGTGACCAGCATCTCCAACGCTTCCTCGTGTTATCTAGAGTCTTATCCAGGCTGGGGCCGACCACACATGGCGCTTTCTTCCGAGGAGATCTAGACGAGGACCGAGGGACATGTACACTGGATTACCTACCCGATGACTGCTGAGCCCTATGCGGCTGGAATATATTTGCTTTGGTACTGTGATTTGTGGAGCGGATAATCGCCGACGCCTGTGCGTGTTGGATTTACCCCCGAGAGGAGTCAAGTTGAGTCGGCGCTCAGAGACTGAGGTCGCCTAGCTTCTTCTTCACTGTGGAGCTACAGCCTACAAGAGAACCAAGGTGTATTCATCTGCGGATCAAGAGTCTACTGCACTGTCTTCTGTACTTGAAGTCTCCCTAGATATCGTTGACCAGACGGTCTACTACCGACGGCTCTCCTACCCCCCCTACCGGCCTACAACCGGGAGGACCCCTTCCAGAATATCCTGCTATATCATTAAGAGTACCATAGATTTAATTCCCTAAGAGCCAGGTTGTATACTTGCTTCCTGCGTAACCAGAGATTGGACATTCAGTGTTGATTTGCCTACGAGTACTCATTTGCCTTACAAGTGCATTCAAATCATAAATGTAATAGTAACTATTATATGTACCTTTTGCTATATATTAAATATTTGATTATTACCTTTGTGTGGACCCGATTTCATTGTGGGAAAGTGTTCATCATATTTAGATATCGTGTACTGTATGGCCAGTAGTTAAAGTACATAAAGCGGTAGTGGTTTAATGATACCATACTTATCAATACAGTCAGGGAATTGTACCCCTCAGTTACAATTGGTCCTTCGAGCCGGAGGGTAACTAGTGTAATATTAATATAGTGGTATTAATATTGAAATGGCCTATGATGAACACTCCACGAAACGGTCCTCCTAAAGTAGAACGCCCGCAGCGTAGACGACAGCCACCTCAGTACTTAGAGGATTACGCTGCCAGTATACTACCTAGCCTTCTACAAACGGTAAACGCGGTAAAAGTAGAAAGTAAAATTATGTCCGACCCTATCAACCAGGATACCCCGACCACAGAGGCCCTAGTGGGTTCTAATGTAACTGACCAAGCTCACGGTGGGGACCAGGAGGGAACTGACACGACTTTACCCCCCGCCAAGACCGAAGAAGTAGTCCCCCAAGAGCTCCGGGAGGAAGACAACCCTCCAGAGATGGAACTCTGCACGGAACAAGAGGAGGAGAGCGCCGAGGAGATAGAGCTCCAGGACTCCCCGCAGGGGAACGCATCCCCAACGGGTACTGCCAGGAGCGGCTCACCTCAACCAGCGTCTTCCCCCAGCGAGGCGGAGAGGATGCTGTCACAGGCGTTCTTCGCCAGCCTAGCAGCCTCTACGGAGCGTGATCGACTCCAAGCAGAGCGCGATCGACTCCAAGCACAGACGCTTAGCGAGCGCGAACATTCTACCATTGAAAGAGAACGCCTCCAAGCGCAGCAACGGAGCGAAGAAGAGCGGATACGTCTGGAGATGAGACGCCTTCAGACGGAAGAGAATATGGCAAGAGACCGGGCCGACACCCAGCGTGCCGCTGCCGGTGCCCAAAGAGAAGCAGATCTCACCAAGCGCGAAGCCGAGCGCGACAGACTACAAGCCGAGCGCGACAGACTACAAGCGCAGCTAATGGAGCAGCTGATCACCAGGGCAACACCCCCTCCCTCCACAAGGGGTTCCAGGGCCTCGTCAAGACACGGGTCAAGGGCACCCTCCCCTAACCGATTAAGCGACCCTGAGCCCGACCACCAGAGAGAGCCTACACCCCCCTCCGAACTCCTTCCCCGACCGGTCCAAGTGAGACCCAGCTACAAGGAAGGAACGGCGGACACCGCGGAGAGGCTAAATAGACGACTACAGGATCTAGAAGACCTGGCAGAGGAAGAAGAGGGAGAAGAGGAGAGTCAAGCCCGACAGCAGCACATTACTCCACAGGACCAGGAGGTCCAGTACAGCCCAGGCTATACCCCCGCGGCTCTGCGCTACAGACCCCCGACTCTATTCACGGGTGAGCATGACGCACGACCAGTCCCGAGGAATAGTACCTGGACCAGCGGGCCATGGTACCCTGCCGGTACCAGCCCACCGAGAGGCGTAAGAAGAGACTCGCCCAGGAGGCCTCTCTTCCAACGCTCACCGATGTGCCAGCCATCCACGGCGTCATACATTGGCATACCGACGTTTCCAGACTTCACCCATGAGAACCGAGCACAGTACACGGAGCTACGGATGTGCTTAGAGACAATGATGGTGGATGTAGCTGATGAACGCCACAAGTATGCTATCCTATTGAAGCACCTGAAAGTGCCCAGAGCGCACAACATAGCGCTGGCCTATGCCACCTCTACTACCCCATACACAGCGGCTCTAGCAGCACTAGACCAAAGATATGGACGTATATGGGATTACGTAATACAAGAGATAAGGCATATTGACCGCCTACCCCCAGCAACAGACAATCGCTCACTAGACGACCTGTCTATCAAAGTACAATCCCTGGTAGGGATGCTGGGGGCGCAACGAGAAAAGGGTATGCACGAACTATACGCAAACTCGAACGTCGAGAGGATTTTAGAGAAGCTGCCGCCCGCCCGACAGGAGCGCTTCAGGCAGCAAAGAGACCACCGTGATCCTAACGGTCCCGAGCCATCCCTCCTAGACCTAGCCGACTTCCTGGCGAGAGAAGTCAGCAGCCTACGGCTGGATACGTTCGTGCGGAGCACACCAAGCTCCAGAGAGGGACCTAGGAGAGCAAACGATGGCCGAAGATCGGTGACTGTCATGCACCAATCAGAATCAGTACCGAGCAGCAAGAACCACAGTACCCCCTCGATGAAAGAGAAGTGGAAGATGGTGTGCCCGTACTGCGAGCAGGAACACTGGTTGTCACAATGTGACCTGTTCAAGAAGATGACCGCTGAAGAAGTGAGTCACTGGATAAAGTCCAACAGGCGCTGTTACCGATGTGCGCGCAGTCACATGGCAGCCGAGTGCCGCCTCAAGAAGAGGTGTAGTCGGTGTGACGGAGCCCACCTAGATGTCCTACACGACAGTAACAGAAGAAAGCCTGCACCATCCAGCAGCACAAAGGCAAGTGTTATGTACATTGACCCCGCTAGCAGCAGCGGCGCCCAGGTGCTCTTAAAGGTGGTCCGCGTAACACTGAGTTACCAAGATAAGGTCATGGACACTTACGCCGTCCTTGATGACGGGTCAGAGAAGACCCTTCTCCTCGCGTCCGCTGCGGCCCAGCTGGGGCTGCGGGGGAGCGAGAACCAGATGACGATTCGGACAATAAGAAGAGATCTAAAGACGATAAAGGGCGAGAATGTCTCCTTCACTATCGCAGCAAGCGGGCAGCCCGAGAGACGGTATAGGATTACTAATGCTTTCACCAGCCAAGAAATAGGACTATCGCAGTACACCTACCCCATCGCCAAGCTGATGGATAAATATGTGCACCTGCGTCAACTCCCTATCCCGCTCATAGACGGTGCCACCCCGACCCTGCTGATAGGCTCCGACCATGCAGACCTCATAGTCCCGATAGACCGGGTCCATACAGGACCCAGAGTTTGTCCTGCAGCAGTCGAGACCCGCCTAGGATGGACATTACAAGGCCCCCTCGCCAAGTCTCTTAACCGAACAGCAGCCACTAGCTGCCTCCACTCCGGAGCGACAGAAGAAGACACCACACTCCTGCAGCATGTCGAGAGGCTATGGACACTAGAGACAATGCCCTTTAAGAACGAAAAGAAAGACATTCGTTCTAAGGAAGATATTTACGCTATAGCCCTCCTCGAGCAAGGGACAAAGAGAGTCACAGTCAACGGAGTGATGAGATACGCAACTCTACTCCTGAGGCGAGAGGGAATGCCCACCTTTCACGCCACAAAAGAAGAGGCGACGGAGCGGTATCTATTGAACACAGAGCGGCGCCTAGCCAAAGACCCCGCTCAAGAAGCTGTGTACCGCGCTGAGATTAACAAGCTAATCACAGCGGGACACATAAAGAAAATTGACATTAAAGAGGCCGATCAGACGACCGAATCATGGTACGTGCCGCACCACAAGGTCCACCACAACGGCAAGGATCGTATTGTGTTTAACTGCAGCTACCAGATCGGATCACAAAATCTGAATAAAGAGCTCCTGGCCGGCCCAACACTCGGCCCCTCTCTACTAGGCGTGCTACTACGCTTCCGCCAGGACAAGGTGGCTATCAGCGGCGACATCAAAGGGATGTTCCTGCAGGTGAGACTAGTGGAGGAGGACAAGCCCCTGCTGCGGTTCCTATGGAGAGAGAGGATCGGAGATGAGCACCCAGCCATCTATCAATGGGAAGTCCTCCCTTTCGGAACCACATGCAGCCCATGCTGTGCTACGTTTGCACTACAAAAACACGTCGCAGAGGACCCAGCAGCAGATGAAGAGGTCCGACAAAGTGTGACAAATAGTTTCTACGTGGACAACTGTTTACAAAGCGTCTCGACGGCAGAAGAAGCCGAGGCTCTCCTACTCAAGCTCCGCGCCTCCCTGATCAAAGGCGGCTTTGATCTCAGGCAGTGGGCCAGCAGCGACCCGCAAGTACTGCGCAGCCTCTCCCCCGAGGACAAGGCAGCGAGCAGCGACACCTGGATGGCGACCATCCCAGGAGAAGCCCAAGAAATGACACTAGGACTAGTCTGGCGCTTCAAAACAGACTCGCTCCATTATAGACACAAACCCCTGACCAAGGAGCAGGGAAGGTCGACGGCAATACCGACCACCAGACGGAGTGTATACAGAACACTCGCCAGACAATATGACCCGTTGGGATGTATTCTACCTTACACCACCAGGGCAAAGATGATTGTAAGAGCGCTATGGGACAAGGACCAGGGCTGGGACGATCCCATACCCGAACACCTTGCATCCACATGGAGAGAGTGGGAGACGGAACTCCGCTCACTCCCAGGTGTTAATATACGCCGCAGCTACTTCCCACCCACAGTGAGGCCAGAGACATGCAAGATCGACCTGCACGTATTCAGCGACGCCTCCGAAGTAGCCTACGGTTCGGTGGCCTACTTGCGTGCCCGAGAGGAGGGAGGAGAAATACATACTGCTTTCATCCTGGCTCGCTCAAGAATAGCCCCACGAAAGCAACAATCTATCCCGCGTCTAGAGCTCTGCGCAGCCCTAGCAGGAGCGCAGCTCGCCACGTTAATCCAACGTGAACTCACCATCCCGGTGCAAAGAACAATCTTGTGGTCAGACTCCACGACCGTACTCACATGGATCCGGTCTGATTCGTGCAGATACAAGGTCTTCGTGGGAGTCAGAGTCACCGAGATTCAAGAGTTAACAGAAGTAGCGAGCTGGAGGTATGTGGACACCAAACACAACCCAGCTGACGTCATCACCCGGGGAATGGTCTGGATGACCTCACCCGTCACAACCTCTACAGTGACGGACCAGAGTTTCTCAAGCTCCCCGAAGAAGAGTGGCCTACACCCACCCCACGGGAGGCGAGTAAAGAGGAGGCAGAGAACAAGAAATCTATGTTCTGTGGGTTGACACACACACTCGTCCCCACAGACCCCGATCTAGACGATTGCCTCACCCTACAGAGTGCGCAGCTAAAGACATTTCTGTGGCACCACCCAGAGGTTCAGCCCACGACTGACATTTCAGCAGCTGACTACGAAGAAGCAGAACTTCTTCTACTACAACGAGCCCAGAGAGACTCGTTCCCCGATGAGCTAGCCTGTCTACAGGGAGCAAAGCCCGTCCCATCAGACAGCAGACTGCTCCACCTAGCCCCCGAGAGCGACGCCCATAATCTCATCAGAGTGGGTGGTCGTCTGCGGAGAGCCCCAGACTTACCGGATGACGTCAAGTACCCGATAGTCTTGAACAGCCGACACAAGGTCACAGAGCTGATCATAAAGAAATACGACGAGGATGTGCACCACGCAGGGGCAGAGAGAGTCTTCGCGGAGATCAGACGTCGTTATTGGATACTGCAAGGGAGAGAAGCAGTGCGGCACTTCCAGCGAACCTGTCTAGACTGTCGTAAGTGGCGAGCCCAGCCCAGTATACCCCGGATGGCTGACCTACCTCCCTGTCGCCTCCGACTCGGCGACAAGCCTTTTCACTCCACCGGTATGGACTGTTTCGGCCCGCTGTATATAAAGAAAGGAAGAGGAACCGAGAAGCGGTGGGGTATTGTATTCAAATGCATGACCACCAGAGCGATACATATCGAACTCCTCCCAACCATGAGCACAGACTCATTCCTTATGGCCTTCCGCAGATTCACATCACGGAAAGGAAAACCGTCTACATTATTGTCTGATCACGGGACAAACTTCAAAGGCGGAGAAAGAGAGCTGAGAGAGAGCTTCCAAGCTATGGGCCCAGAACTTAAGACCCACCTCGCTCCATCCCAGATTGACTTCCAGTTTAATCCCCCGAACGCACCTCACTTCGGTGGAACTTGGGAACGAGAAGTACGTTCCATAAAGACAGCCCTGTACGCCGTGCTTGGGGCCCAGACCGTGGCGGAAGAAGTCTTAATGACAGTTCTCACGGAGATCGAGGGAGTATTGAACTCAAAGCCCCTCGGTTACGTCTCAAGTGATGTAGCAGATGTCGACCCAGTCACCCCCAACACACTCTTGATGGGGCGGCTGGACCCCACGCTACCACAGACAATGTACAGGCCTGAAGAAGCGAACGGCCGAAGAATGTGGAGGTACAGTCAAGTACTGGCTGACAAGTTTTGGAACAGCTTCCTACTCCACTACCTGCCGTCTCTACAGACCCGCCAGAAGTGGGTGAAAGAGAGAGACAATTTGACAGAAGGAACAGTCGTCATGATTATCGACCAGTCACTACCCCGAGCTATGTGGCCGGCTGGCCGCGTAAGCAAAGTGATCACCGGTGCCGATGGAAAGGTCCGAGCAGCTGAAGTGCTCGTCCAAGGGCGGACCTACACCCGACCCGTGGCGAGGCTAATAGAACTGCCGAGGCTCCCTGATACTATCGATGACGACCATGACCCCATGACTTTGTGAACTGACTGACCCTCACAGCGGACATTGAGTAGTGGACAGTGCGGTTAATCTGTCTCTGCTTAGCTAATTAGGTGGGACTAATTAGGGGGCGGCTGTTACGAAGGATCAGATTAAACCGAATATATATATTTATTTATGGATATATATTGAATAGTATTTGTATATCGTTTGATATCCCTTGTATATTCCTTGTACATATACACGGAATATCCCTTTAGCCTACTATAGCCCATAATAGTTAATTCTCTTATTGGACAAGGACCTGGCGCCATGGGACAAGCCCCTTGGAGCCAAGTTCAATGGTACCGACGAGACATGTCTCTACTAGCCCCGGCTCTGCGCAGGAATACGGCTACCGAAAGGAGAGTGGCACTATTTGTTCACCGTGCATATAAATATGGCGCAAGTAAATGTAGAAGTCCTCTTACCCTTAGTCCTTTACCCTTCTACCCAACTAAGTAACAGAACGTGAAGCCTCACCCACGATACCGCGTGCGGTGTAGTATGGCCTGTTTGGCCTTAGAATAGCATTGATACCTCGTGCGAATTAATAGCTGAATTGTCAGAGTTTGGCACTGTACCGTCGAGTGCGACGTATTTCTATTAAGTAATAATAGTCTATCGTGTATGGTGCATCGTGCGGTTAGAGTTCTAAAGTGACCAGCATCTCCAACGCTTCCTCGTGTTATCTAGAGTCTTATCCAGGCTGGGGCCGACCACACATGGCGCTTTCTTCCGAGGAGATCTAGACAAGGACCGAGGGACATGTACACTGGATTACCTACCCGACGACTGCTGAGCCCTATGCGGCTGGAATATATTTGCTTTGGTACTGTGATTTGTGGAGCGGATAATCGCCGACGCCTGTGAGTGTTGGATTTACCCCCGAGAGGAGTCAAGTTGAGTCGGCGCTCAGAGACTGAGGTCGCCTAGCTTCTTCTTCACTGTGGAGCTACAGCCTACAAGAGAACCAAGGTGTATTCATCTGCGGATCAAGAGTCTACTGCACTGTCTTCTGTACTTGAAGTCTCCCTAGATATCGTTGACCAGACGGTCTACTACCGACGGCTCTCCTACCCCCCCTACCGGCCTACAACCGGGAGGACCCCTTCCAGAATATCCTGCTATATCATTAAGAGTACCATAGATTTAATTCCCTAAGAGCCAGGTTGTATACTTGCTTCCTGCGTAACCAGAGATTGGACATTCAGTGTTGATTTGCCTACGAGTACTCATTTGCCTTACAAGTGCATTCAAATCATAAATGTAATAGTAACTATTATATGTACCTTTTGCTATATATTAAATATTTGATTATTACCTTTGTGTGGACCCGATTTCATTGTGGGAAAGTGTTCATCATATTTAGATATCGTGTACTGTATGGCCAGTAGTTAAAGTACATAAAGCGGTAGTGGTTTAATGATACCATACTTATCAATACAGTCAGGGAATTGTACCCCTCAGTTACACAGTGCGTAGGGGTCTTGAGGGTGTGTAGTTAGAAGATGCAGAGCGTAGGGGTCTTGAGGGTGTGTAGTTAGAAGATGCAGAGTGTAGGGGTCTTGAGGGTGTGTAGTTAGAAGATGCAGAGCATAGGGGTCATGAGGGTGTGTAGTTAGAAGATGCAGAGCGTAGGGGTCTTGAGGGTGTGTAGTTAGAAGATGCAGAGCGTAGGGGTCTTAAGGGTGTTTAGTTAGAAGATGCAGAGCGTAGATGTCATGAGGGTGTGTAGTTAGAAGATGCAGAGCGTAGATGTCATGAGGGTGTGTAGTTAGAAGATGCAGAGCGTAGGGGTCTTGAGGGTGTGTAGTTAGAAGATGCAGAGCGTAGTGGTCTTGAGGGTGTGTAGTTAGAAGATGCAGAGTGTAGGGGTCTTGAGGGTGTGTAGTTAGAAGATGCAGTTCGTAGGGGTCTTGAGGGTGTGTAGTTAGAAGATGCAGTTCGTAGGGGTCTTGAGGGTGTGTAGTTAGAAGATGCAGAGCGTAGATGTCATGAGGGTGTGTAGTTAGAAGATGCAGAGCGTAGGGGTCTTGAGGGTGTGTAGTTAGAAGATGCAGAGCGTAGGGGTCTTGAGGGTGTGTAGTTAGAAGATGCAGAGCGTAGGGGTCCTGAGGGTGTGTAGTTAGAAGATGCAGAGCGTAGGGGTCTTGAGGGTGTGTAGTTAGAAGATGCAGAGCGTAGGGGTCCTGAGGGTGTGTAGTTAGAAGATGCAGAGCGTAGGGGTCTTGAGGGTGTTTACCGTAAATCCTCTAATAGTGGAGGGTAGTCAAATAGAGGACGGGCCTCTTATAATGGCCGGGGGTTTGATACATGCAGACAAATACAGGCCAGCTTCCAATACATGATCTGTGGTGTCGGCTGGATGACGTTGGCTTTGTTTTGCAAACGTTAGTTAACGTTCGCTATCTATATGGCGTTGGCAGGCGGGGCTGGCGTTGTCCAGTTGACATTACATATCATGATGGCTATGATAGCGTTAGCTAAAGCTACTGCATGTTATCAATTCGACTCAGGTAGCAGGTAGAATGTACCACACGCTAAATTGTCCCCAGTGTGTGAATTACGTTAATCCACCACAGTTTCACAATTACAATTGGCCAGTTTGTGAAATTAAGGCCTGCCTCTTATATAAACCTCTCTCTAATAAAGGCATGGTGCTCTTTGCAGCTGAGGTAAATACAAGACCCGTCCTATATTAGAGGATTTACGGTAGTTAGAAGATGCAGTGTGTAGGGGTCTTGAGGGTGTGTAGTTAGAAGATGTAGAGCGGAGGGGTCTTGAGGGTGTGTAGTTAGAAGATGCAGAGCGTAGGGGTCTTGAAGGTGTGTAGTTAGAAGATGCAGAGCGTAGGGGTCTTGAGGGTGTGTAGTTAGAGACCACTGACCGGAGGTAGGAGGGAGCCACTCCTGTCGCTGCACGGAATGCTCGGCCAAGAACCTTGAAGCGTATCCGTGCAGCGACGGGAAGCCAGCGCAGCTCTCTGAGAAGTGGGGTGACATGGGCTGACTTTGGCTCGTCTCCTAGACTCACTCTCTTACTTTCCATCCATTCTAGAACTGACTGCTAAATGGACCACATCCCCACCCTCCTCCATCCCCCAGCCTCCCGTCCTCCCGTCCTCCCTCCAGGGTCCCCTCTCCTCCGCTGGGTCCGCTGGGGGGGGGGGTCAGCCAGCCCAAACGTGAACGCTCGGTTACAGGGGGATGAGCCGTGTCTGGCTTGACGCGGGTCCAAGCGCTCACCGCGGCACGTCCGCGCATGTCCGAATGGATCCCCACGTCTCTTACCGCCTACCTTCTCGGAGATATCCCACCGTCCCGGTGGCATGTGTTCTCTGGTGGAAGCATGGACCAGTGAACATGTGTTGTGGAAGAAAACTTTCCCATGGAATAGTGGAAACATAGCCAAGTTCAAGACAACAGCCTGTGCGCTCCAGTTGGTTAGTCAAAATATCCATGTGATTCCTAAAGGCTTCCAATATAAAACGCTCTGTTACCGTTTCACATCCACCAATATGTCTACTTGACATATTAAATAATCAAAGTTTATAATAACGGGAACACATTAGAACCTTCAGAACCAGAGAGACGCGGGGAGTTGAGTCGTCTTATGCACAACTTGACACGTTGTTTACCCAGTGGAGAACAGGCTGGGACTCGCATTCCACTCTAGAACCAAGCCAACTGTAAATCAAATATCCAAATATGATTTATTGAGCAGGAGGAAGACCAAGACGTTGCTAGGTTACCGTGAGTTGTCCAAATATGATACAATTAACAACAGCGTCCTGATTCTCGGCTGATTTCAATCTCAACCACCAGTAGAACAGTCAGAGGAAGGATAGCAGTGAAAGTAGAGACTCTTGTGCATCCAATGTGGTATGAATTATGAGTTGTATCGTCGGTTTATCATCTTTGCAGACACCCAAGGTCTTCATGGTTGTTCAGTGAGAAAACATATCCACTCGCTCTTCCGTCGACTTGATCTTAGAGAATATCCCCTTTCTTTTGTTTGTTGACTTTAATCTTTAATTTTTTTTGCATGTCAATACACTTGGGAACTGTATACATGTACAGTATGTAATCATTTAAATTCATATAATTCCCTGAGTTATACTGTATGTCCTTGACAGTTCCATATGCTGTAATATCTACCCATACGGGTCCCTGGTGGTTGTTTGTCACACTCACGCAAGACAGAACCCTGGCAAGAGAGCGCGGAGCAGGCTTCTTCACTGACCTCCCCCCGTCTCCATTCAGGAGAGTCAAATTAATCATTAGTCATCCGATATCTGGCAGTGATGAATGGCCATCGCTCAGCAAGAGCAGCAGTAAATTGACAAGTGTGGTTCAAAAACATCCACTGACTAGACCCCCCACCCAAGCCCCAAGAGATATATCCTCCATGTGTCTGAGAGAGAGAGAGAGAGAGAGAGAGAGAGAGAGAGAGAGAGAGAGAGAGAGAGATAACAGAGCGAAGAGATGGAGAGAGAGATAACAGAGGGAGAGAGAGGACAGAGGGAGGGAGAGAGAGAGGAGAGAGAACAGAGGGAGGGAGAGAGAGAGAGAAAGAGAGAGAGCGAGAGAGAGAGAGAGAGAGAGAGAGAGAGAGAGAGAGAGAGAGAGAGAGAGAGATAACAGAGGAGATAGATATAACAGAGGGAGAGAGAGAGAACAGAGGGAGGGAGAGAGAGAGAACAGAGGGAGAGAGAGATAACAGATGGAGGGAGAGAGAGAGAACAGAGGGAGGGAGAGCGAGAACAGAGAGAGAGAACAGAGCGAGAGAGAACAGAGAGAGAGGGGGAGAGAGAACAGAGAGAGAACAGAGGGAGGGAAGGAGAGAGAGAGAGAGAGAACAGAGGGAGAGGGAATAGATGGAGAGAGAGAGAGCAGAGAGAGCAGAGAGAGAACAGAGGGAGAGAGAGAGAGAGGGAGAGAGAGAGAGAGAGTGAGAGAGAGAGAGAGAGAGAGAGAGAGAGAGAGAGAGAGAGAGAGAGAGAGAGAGAGAGAGAGAGAGAGAGAGAGAGAGAGAGAGAGAGAGAGAGAGAGAGAGAGAGAGCGAAGAGATGGAGAGAGAGATAACAGAGGGAGAGAGAGGACAGAGGGAGGGAGAGAGAGAGGAGAGAGAACAGAGGGAGGGAGAGAGAGAGAGAGAAAGATAGAGAGCGAGAGAGAGAGAGAGAGAGAGAGAGAGAGAGAGAGAGAGAGAGAGAGAGAGAGAGATAACAGAGGGAGATAGATATAACAGAGGGAGAGAGAGAGAACAGAGGGAGGGAGAGAGAGAGAGAACAGAGGGAGAGAGAGATAACAGATGGAGGGAGAGAGAGAGAACAGAGGGAGGGAGAGCGAGAACAGAGAGAGAGAACAGAGCGAGAGAGAACAGAGAGAGAGGGGGAGAGAGAACAGAGAGAGAACAGAGGGAGGGAAGGAGAGAGAGAGAGAGAACAGAGGGAGAGGGAATAGATGGAGAGAGAGAGAGCAGAGAGAGAACAGAGGGAGGGAAGGAGAGAGAGAGAGAGAACAGAGGGAGAGGGAATAGATGGAGAGAGAGAGAGCAGAGAGAGAACAGAGGGAGAGGGGAGAGAGAGAGAGAGAGAGAGAGAGAGAGACAGAGAGAGAGAGAGAGAGAGAGAGAGAGAGAGAGAGAGAGAGAGAGAGAGAGAGAGAGAGAAAAGGAGAACAGGAATAATCCTCAGTGTAAACTGTACAGTATGTCATCACGTTGATTTAATGAATGTCATATGTATTCCCCTTCCAGAGAGCCAGTCGTGTACGCATAATATTAATATGTGTTTGCTGGCCGTCTCCAGTCTAATTAGTAATGTGATATGCAGCCATGAAGATCCTAGCAGGTAGCCTAGCAGCCCAATGCACAAAGGATTCACCGTAACACAACGTCCCTATAGTAGCCAGACGCCCAGGGCTACGTTCAATCCGTGTTTGTTATAAGTACAGCAGGCTGAGTCATTTGATTTGGTAGTAAATATATTCCAGGAAAATTCGTTCCGTCGGTGGCCCTTGGCCCTGTTTTGCATTGCCCTGTCATGCTGTATTGTTGTAGTTGATGTTCATATGTACATAAATACAGAACGAGATCCAATATTAGTCACTAGCATGGGAGTACTACATCACCACTATCGTACCAGATAAATTGGGGTCAGGGTTATATTTGTTTTTCGGAACATCCCTCTGAGATGCACAGACATGGATGCATTTCACCAGATGGGGGTCCGAGCGGTGAAGGCGATGCTCAAAGCTCCCTCGGTAACGGAATCACTGGGTGAATCGAACCGGGACCCACCCAGTGTACTCTGTGCTCACGGTGTTTCCTTCAGAAACGAATGAAGAAATGAAGTCTCCATTCATCAGAGAGGACAAGGAGCGTTCCTAGGTCAATGTTCTTGTTCTTTCCTGTTCTGCATTGATACACTTAATGGACCTGTCTCAAACCCTGCCCTCTTTTCTTGATCCTCCAATCACAACTGTCGCTTACCTCGGACAAACTTGGTTTGTCCGAGGTAAGCGACAGTTGTGATTGGAGGATCAAGAAAAGAGGGCAGGGTTTGAGATAGGTCTATTAGCCTAGCAGGGCCGTCGTGCGAGCCAGGAGGGGCATGATTAGGGGGCGGGGTTACCAGATGTGCCAGTTGTGTTTTTTTGGGGTGTTTTCCTGCCTGGCACTTTACCCCTTAACCCTTTCACTGCCACACTACAGAAGGTTAACCCTTTACTATCACACTCAAATATAAAAAAAAAATATGACATCCATTTTTATCCAATGCGCAACCTTCACAGACTTGTAGTATCAAACCCCACCGTCACAGACAACTATCGTCCTGTCTCACTTCTCTCCTTCCTTTCTAAATCTCTTGAACGTGCTGTATCCAACCAACTCACTGATTATCTCTTACAGAATGACCTCCTAGACCCTAATCAATCAGGCTTCAGGACTGGTCACTCCACAGAGATGGCCCTCATAGCAGTCACAGAGACTATTCACATAGCAAGAGTGAAGGGCATCTCCTCCTTCCTGATTCTCCTGGACCTGTTGGCAGCCCTCGACACAGTCAACCATCAGATCCTCCTTGCATCCCTCGCAGGAATGGGAGTGGCTGGCTCTGCGCTGGCATGGCTGGCATCCTACCTCGATGACCGCTCCTACCAAGTATCATGGAGAGGGACCCTGTCGGCCCCCTTCAGACGGGTGTCCACCAGGGCTTATCACGTCTCATGCCGTATCACTACTATGGTGATGATACTCAACTCTTCCTCTCCTTTCCTCCCTCAGATATCCATGTCACTGAGCGGATCTTGGCCTGCCCGTCTGACATCTCCAGACCTGTCGAGCAACGTCAGAAGGATCCGTCCCTTCCTGACAAAAGAACCTCCTTGTGCAATCAACATGTCATGTCAAAGATTTTTTTATATACTGTACGTAAAAACGTACTTTAGACAGATTACCGTTTGTGGGGAAAAAAGGAATGGGATCACATGTCTGAATACATTCCTGGTTTCGCTTTAGGGAACATTAGTGGATATTTAACAACACAACCTGTAAACCCAGGTTGGTGGTTGTCGAGGGTTTTTGAATGGTTCCCATTCAGCACTGACAGGCCCATTAGGGTGGGGTGTTAAAACATGTCCCCCAGTTACCCCCAAGGGTGTCCATGGTGTTTAAACATGCCTCCTAGTTACCCCCACTCCTCTTTCTTATCCACCTCCACTTCTTCTAGTGACCTTCCAACCCTCACTCCTCTTTTTCCTCCCAGCTTCTTCTCACAGTCTGTGTTACATGAGAACCCTCTGGTCATGGACCCTCCAGGCCTGTGTGAGGCGCTGATGAGCTTCTGTCACGGTCCCCTCCTTCACACTGCCCCACCTCATCCTTCACACTGACCAGCCCTCATCCTTCACACTGACCAGACCTCATCCTTCACACTGCCCAGACCTCATCCTTCACACTTCCCAGACCTCATCCTTCACACTGACCAGACCTCATCCTTCACACTGTCCAGACCTCATCCTTCACACTGACCAGACCTCATCCTTCACACTGCCCAGACCTCATCCTTCACACTGACCAGACCTCATCCTTCACACTGACCAGACCTCATCCTTCACACTGACCAGACCTCATCCTTCACACTGACCAGACCTCATCCTTCACACTGTCCAGATCTCATCCTTCACACTGACCAGACCTCATCCTTCACACTGAACCACCTCATCCTTCACACTGTCCAGACATCATCCTTCACACTGACCAGACCTCATCCTTCACACTGACCAGACCTCATCCTTCACACTGACCAGACCTCATCCTTCACACTGTCCAGACCTCATCCTTCACACTGCCCAGACCTCATCCTTCACACTGACCAGACCTCATCCTTCACACTGACCAGACCTCATCCTTCACACTGACCAGACCTCATCCTTCACACTGCCCCACCTCATCCTTCACACTGCCCAGACCTCATCCTTCACACTGACCAGACCTCATCCTTCACACTGACCAGACCTCATCCTTCACACTGACCAGACCTCATCCTTCACACTGCCCAGACCTCATCCTTCACACTGACCAGACCTCATCCTTCACACTGTCCCACCTCATCCTTCACACTGTCCAGACATCATCCTTCACACTGTCCAGACCTCATCCTTCACACTGACCAGACCTCATCCTTCACACTGACCAGACCTCATCCTTCACACTGACCAGACCTCATCCTTCACACTGACCAGACCTCATCCTTCACACTGCCCAGACCTCATCCTTCACACTGACCAGACCTCATCCTTCACACTGACCAGACCTCATCCTTCACACTGACCAGACCTCATCCTTCACACTGACCAGACCTCATCCTTCACACTGACCAGACCTCATCCTTCACACTGACCAGACCTCATCCTTCACACTGACCAGACCTCATCCTTCACACTGACCAGACCTCATCCTTCACACTGTCCAGACCTCATCCTTCACACTGTCCAGACCTCATCCTTCACACTGACCAGACCTCATCCTTCACACTGACCAGACCTCATCCTTCACACTGACCAGACCTCATCCTTCACACTGACCAGACCTCATCCTTCACACTGACCAGACCTCATCCTTCACACTGACCAGACCTCATCCTTCACACTGACCAGACCTCATCCTTCACACTGACCAGACCTCATCCTTCACACTGTCCAGACCTCATCCTTCACACTGTCCAGACCTCATCCTTCACACTGACCAGACCTCATCCTTCACACTGACCAGACCTCATCCTTCACACTGACCAGACCTCATCCTTCACACTGACCAGACCTCATCCTTCACACTGTCCAGACCTCATCCTTCACACTGTCCAGACCCTGCCTCTCACTGGGGGGAGAGGAGCACTTTCTCATTGACGGAACACAGCGTGGTGGTAAACACTAGGAAAGCTGCAGGCCCAGATTGGATAACAGGACGAATACTTAAGTCATCTGCCAATCAGCTGGCCCCAGTGTTTACCACTATATTCAACCTATCCCTGGCTGAGTCCGGGGTCCCTGCCTGCTTCAAGGTGTCCACCATAATCCCTGTACCAAAAAACTCCTCCCCAGCAGGCCTAAATGACTACAGACCGGTGGCACTCACCTCTGTGGTCATGAAATGCTTTGAGAGGCTGGTCAAGGATTACATCTGTGCCTCCCTCCCCAGTAACATGGACCCATTGCAGTTTGTATACAAGACAAACAGGTCCACTGACGACGCGGTCTCCCAGGTACTGCACAACACCCTTTCTCACCTTGACAGTCAGAAGGGGGGATATGTGAGATTGCTGTTCATTAACTTTAGTTCAGCTTTCAACACCATAGTCCCCACCAGACTGGTTGACAAGCTGATTGAGCTGGGTCTGAACGCCGCCCTGAGCGCCTGGATCCTGGACTTTCTGACCGACACGCCCCAGGCGGTCAGGGTGGGTGGAGTCCACACCTCCAACTCAATCACCCTGAGCATCGGGGCCCCCTGCTGTATTCACTGTACACACATGACTGTGTGGCCAGGTTCAGCTCCAACTCCATAGTGAAGTTTGCGGACGACACGTGGTGGTGGGGCTGATCTCTAACAATGACGAGAATGCCTATCGGGAGGAGGTTGATGAACTGGCATGGTGGTGCCGGGATAACAGCCTACTCCTGAACATTGGTAAAACCAAGGAGCTGATCGTGGATTTTAGGAGAATACATTAGGGGACACACACAAGCCACTGTGGATAAAACGGGCTGTCGTAGACAGGGTGAGCAGTTTTAAGTACCTGGGAGTCCACATCACAGAGGAACTGATATGGAAAACTCACACAGACACTGTGGTAAAAAAGGCGAAACAGAGCCTATACCACCTGAGACCACTAAGGAAGTTCAGAGTATCAGGGAAGATACTCCATTCCTTCTATTCTGGTGCTGTAGAGAGCATTCTGACTGGGAACATCACTGCCTTCCTGACTGGCAGACCCCAGGTGGTGAGAGCAGGCAACTGCACCTCCTCATCCATCACCCTCAACATAGGGGCCCCCCAGGGCTGTGTTCTGAGTCCCCTCCTCTACTCCCTGTACACACACGACTGTGTGGCTCAGCGGAGTAGCAATACAATCATCAAATTTGCTGACGACACAGTGGTGGTGGGCCTGATCTCTGCCAACGACGAGAGGGCCTACCTGGAAGAGGTCAAGGTCCTGGCGGGATGGTGCCAGGAAAACAGCCTCTCCCTGAACGTCAGCAAAACAAAGGAGATGATTGTGGACTTCAGGAGGTCGGGGGTCAAGGACTACAGCCCCCTCAGCATCGACGGGGCACCGGTCGAGAGAGTCAACAGCTTTAAGTACCTCGGAGCCTACATATCCGAGGACTTGACATGGACCACACACATTGACAGTGTTGTGAAGAAGGCACGACAACGCCTCTACTTCCTCAGGCGCCTAAGGAAGTTCCAAGTCAGTCAGAAGATCCTTAAGAACTTCTACTCATGTACAATAGAGAGCATCTTGACCGGCAACATCACCTCCTGGTTTGGGAATAGCACTGCACAAGACCGAAGCAGACTACAAAGAGTGACACGTTCAGCCGAACGCACAATTGGAGGGGGGCTCCCCACCCTCCAGAACATTTACAACAAGCGTTGCACGGGCAAGGCTAAGAGAATCATTAAAGACTCCAGTCACCCGAACAACTGCCTCTTTGAACTGCTGCGGTCAGGCAAGCGATACCGGAGTCTCAAGGCGAGTACAGAAAGACTCAGAAGAAGCTTCTATCCCCAGGCCATCAGGCTGCTAAACGAACAATGAATGAACACTACACAACAACAACCACCAAACGCACATAGCACACACATCCACACGCACACACTCACTTTAAACAAACACACTGTAGCACCCACTCCACACACTTTATAGCACACACCCACTTTAAACAAACACACTGTAGCACCCACTCCCCACACTTTATATTTATTGATGAAGGATTGCACTACAACTCGTACACCTTACTGTAAATTGTACCTAAAATTGTACCTCATCCCATTTCTGCTTTGCACTAGATAGTACTGTACATTAGTACACTGCATAGTATTGTATATTATATGGTAACTCAGAACATTGTACATATGTCTATACCGAACACTGTGACCTCATTTTTCTTCTTCTAAATTACATGCTTATTATGTTATTTGATACTATCTTGTCTAGCACAGTCTCTGGAGCGTAACAGTAAGAAGCATTTTGTATGAAAGTATTCTGTACTTCTGTATGACAACTATTAAAGAACTTGAACTTGAACTTGCCTGGTTTGGAAACAGCACGGCACAGGACAGGAAGGCACTCCAGAGAGTGGTGCGCTCAGCAGAGCGTACCATGGGTACTGCAATAGGAGGTGCAAATCCAGAGCCTGCAGAATAATGAAGGACCCTCATCACCCCAACAACAGCCTGTTCAAGCTGCTGCGGTCAGGCAAGCGCCTCCGTATATACGCAACAAGAACAGTGAGACTAAGGCTCAGCTTCTTCCCTCAGGCCATCAGAACACTGAACACTGATATCTCCACACACAAGCACACATGAACACACACATACACACACAACACAATAGTCTGCACTCGCTCACACACAAACGCACCATAGGTCACTTTAAACACACAAGAAAAGGACACTTTAATGGGAGTCCAAGGGCCTGTTTGAACCCGTCGGCGGAGAACAAAAGGATTTATAATTTCTCCCAAATGCTCAAAAAGTACCTCTTTTCAGAAATCGGTACAAATTGAAAAATGACATTTTCGAGTGCTTTGAGATGTAATATATATGTCTCCTTACTTGCTAAACTTAATGACTTGTAAATATGTTTAATTCTTGCTAAATTGTATAGTTCTAAATTATCCCCGTATTCAAGGGAAAAAAGGAGACTTTAAGAAAATAACTTGTTGTGATTATTGCATAGTATAGTTAGTAACAGAAAGTATAGCATAGGGACATAGAAGTAAAAACTGTATATTGTATAGTAGTGTACATCAGACCCAGTGCCTTTAAGTGATTTATTAACATGTCTATTTTACCCTGTCTATTCTACTTATTTTATTACTATTTACTATTATTACTATTGTATTTTTGCCCAATCGTAGTGGGCATGGCCAACCACATTTCACTGTATGCCCTGGTATGTATGTGATGAATAAATGGTTGAATCTTGAATCTTACAGAAGGTTAACCCTTTCACTACCACACTACAGAAGGTTAACCCCTTTCACTACCACACTACAGAAGGTTGACCTTTCACTACCACGCTACAGAAGGTTAACCCTTTCACTACCACACTACAGAAGGTTAACCCTTTCACTACCACACTACAGAAGGTTAACCCTTTCACTACCACACTACAGAAGGTTAACCCTTTCACTACCACACTACAGAAGGTTAACCCTTTCACTACCACACTACAGAAGGTTAATATTTCACTACCACACGACATAAGAACTTCTGTAGTGTGGTAGTGAAAGGTTAACCATATATATTCCTCCCCCACCCCCCCCTCCTCCCCCTGCTCCTCTCTTCCTCTCTACTGAACCTGTTAACCACGTAATGATGCCCATTCACCAGGGATAATTGTTTTAAGAACTCCCATGTGTTCCTGTTCTGTACCGAGAGTTAAAGTCGTCGTTGGCGACGTTGGATTGGTATGAAACAGGAAACACTGACGTGCAGAATACTGACATGGAAACAATATCAGTCCAACTCTTTTAGAAAGTCTGTCTTTGTG
>NC_140183.1:13459566-13479861 GCF_963971535.1 Notolepis coatsorum | reverse complement strand
CGATTCCTGGAATCGCATGCCTCCGTGACTATCGATTCCCTTATCGCTGCCAGGTTTTTCCTAACTTGCAGTTGCGCATAACGTTATTGCCACGCATGTACCCATGGCAGACTATTTGATTCCTTTAGGGCTCGAAATTGCCTGGGTTTTGGTCATATGCTCCCGAAATGCTCCTGCTGTTTGGCTGCTTCTATGTGCAGTGAAAACTACTCCAATGTTTTAGAACCTAGTCATTGATTTAGTCCAGGGTAAGCTAAGATTAGCCGCGGAGCTAGCGCTAGCTAACGTTAGCTAACGCTAGCTAATCAAGCTCACAGAGAGAGATAAACACCTGACGGCAGGTAGTACAGGTACAAATACAATAAAAACGGGGGTGGGGGCTGTTGTGTAAACCTTGTACTCTTTAGTTCACATATAATAAGAGACGGAGAGCGTGTGATGTGTGCGTGTGCGTGTGTGTGTGTGTGTGTGTGTGTGTGTGTGTGTGTGTGTGTGTGTGTGTGTGTGTGTGTGTGTGTGTGTGTGTGTGTGTGTGCGTGCGTGCGTGCGTGCGTGCGTGCGCGCGCGCGCGCGCGTGTGTGTGTGTGTGTGTGTGTGTGTGTGTGTGTGTGTGTCTCTGAAAGACCAGAGACAGAGAAGTCAGAGGAATAACGACCTGTTGAATGCAACTACGGTTCAATAGATTAAATTAGTTTAAGATATTGAACTGTAGTTACATTCAACAGGTCGTTATTCAATAGATTAAATTAGTTTAAGAATAAAAAAAATAAATACATTTTAAGAGAATCTCAAATACATTATTTTATTTAAGTGTAGGCTATAGTTAATTTTAATTTTTTTTACAGTTTTTGTATTTTTCTGACATGGGGGCTCAACAATAAATGACAATCAGAAATGTCAAGTTGCATGTTGTTATTCTAACCAGCTTAGTTCTGTTGCATTTCCAATTAATTTATTCAAATTATAAATTGAGCAGGAATCGATAAGGGAATTGATAAAGAATCGGATTGATAAGCAGAATCGATAATGGAATTGTATCGATAAAATCTGATCAATTCCCATCCCTAGTAAGGTGTATGGGTGTCTTCAAACATATTCATCACATACATAATGATCCTCATGATAAGTCCTCTCTCTCTCTCTCTCTCTCTCTCTCTCTCTCTCTCTCTCTCTCTCTCTCTCTCTCTCTCTCTCTCTCTCTCCTCTCTCTCTCTCTCTCTCTCTCTCTCTCTCTCTCTGGAGGGAGATGGTTCCCACACTCCACACAGCCACTACACAGAGGGCTGTAGGTCCAGCTGGAGCAGAGCAGGGCAGCCTAGAGCAGGGACTTGTGAGACTATATATATAATGGGATATAATGCAATGAGCTTTTATTGATGACCAACATTTCCACACGTCACCTGGTACAAGTCAAAACCTTAGTCATTATTAAACCTTCTACTTGGACCAAGCGTGTCCTCTCTCTCTCTCTCTCTCTCTCTCTCTCTCTCTCTCTCTCTCTCTCTCTCTCTCTCTCTCTCTCTCTCTCTCTCTCTCCCTCTCTCTCTTTCTCTCTCAATCGCTCACTTTTTCTCTCTCTCTTACACACACACACACCTTTTCTCAGTGATTTAATAAAGCAGCGTGAATATGATTACTCCCACCAGTGATTAAAGGGTGATTGACATTAGTGGGAGAGAGAGAGAGAGGGGGGGGGGTAGAGAGAGAGACAGATAGAGAGAGACAGAGACAGAGAGAGGGGGAGAGGACAAACTTAGTCCAGAGAGGGGGGAGACAGGGACAGAGAGAGGGGGGGGGGGGGGCTTCCTCTCATGTTTGAATCCTGACTCTCTGGGACAAACAATGAAACAATTAGCATAAAACACCCGCACATGTGGCTCATGTTACAGGCTTCATGCTCTGCCCACAGACACATGTTGACGACAGCAACAGACACACTGTGGTGCATTCAGCGGTCAGTTGTGTTTTATACTGAGGAGGATTTCAGCTTTGATATCGTTTATTCATAAGCCCTGGAGAAATAGTCCTGAATACAGCCTGAGTTGACCCTGTCTGACTCTTAAAGGGGAATACAGCCTGAGTTTACTCTGTCTGACTCTTAAAAGGGAATACAGCATGAGTTTACCCTGTCTGACTCTCAAAGGGGAATACAGCCTGAGTTTATCCTGTCTTACTCTTAAAGGGGAATACAGTCTGAGTTTATCCTGTCTTACTCTTAAAGGGGAATACAGTCTGAGTTTACCCTGTCTGACTCTTAAAGGGGAATACAGCCTGAGTTTATCCTGTCTTACTCTTAAAGGGGAATACAGTCTGAGGCTGAGGTTAGACTAGTGTATTCCTGGCGTTTTTTTATACGTTTTTGACGACGTATCATGTCCTATCTACACAGAAACGCGTTTTTTGGCGTTTTTTTGTGGATACGGCTGAAACGCAAAATTGTGTTTGCGTTTGGAGATACGCAAAAAAAACGCCAGGAATACAGCGTGTAGTCGGCACGGAGCAGTTGTTGCGAAAACGCCCATGCGCAGTAGATACCATCTGCGTGCCCTTCCTGTGTACAGTGTGTGTGTTTGGGACAGAGCTCCGTGTCCCAAATAGCTTCAGCTACCATGTGTTGTCAAGTTATTGTTATAAGGACCCCAGTCCAAGCTACAACAGTCTGCATTCCCTTAACAATTGTTTGTATTGAGCCGTATTGTATTGTACCCATATGCAATATGTTAAATAAAGTTTACATCCATTCATTCTGCTAGCATTACCGATTGCATGAGCTGGCTAACGTGAGCTATCAGGATTCAGACCCTGTTAGCTCAGAGTTCCTCTTTCAACTTAACAAGCATTAAACAAAATGGCCCAGTCATCTATTCACCTTTGTTTAATACACACAGCGTTGTCTCTAATGTTATCTAACTACTGATAGCTCGCGATATCATCAGTTTCGTGCTGGCTAAGTAGCGTGAGCTAACGTTAGCTTCTAGCCACAATGCTATATTGTTATAATGGCATACTCCATTGACGTTAGCATGCAGCTAACAATGCTACCGATCGTTTTTAGACTAAACTATCTGCTCTTGGTGGTCACTTGTGTTGATGTTAGTTTTGTTTCATCAACAAATGACAGGCAGAACACACAGTGAATGTATCCGTTTTGTTTATTGCACTTTTATTAGGCTTTGCTGAAAAAAGAATTGCTGCATTGAGTGAGCAAGCAAGATGGTGGCGCGGCATAGGCGCCTGCCTTATTGACATTTCTTTGCTGGAGCTTCCACCAGGAAGTGTATTGGCACATTCGTTCTGATTGGTTGAAATTGCCTTCATGTTTGCCACCTACTGCCACCTACTGCTTTGGCAGTGTACTACATCAGTGTGCTTGGCTGACAAAAACGAAAAAAAAACGAAAGTGTGACTCAGGCGCACGACGTCGCGGCGATACGCATAAGAAAACAATACGAAGATGATACGAAAGGTGTAACCTCTGCCTGAGTTTACCCTCGAGATGGATTTCGGTTTGCCTCGACTAGTAGACGAGAGTAGCCGAGTGAAGCCGGGGGAGGAGTTAAAAATGCGGACACTGCCGATTTCACGAGAGCCTCTCGCCTAGTCTCGCATGGCAGATACGCTTTCACGTCACCACACACACATTACACACCTGTCCAGCTCATTATAATGCGATGGCCGTTTGCAAAATTAGATCAGATTCAAATGTACAGCACACACCATATACTGCTATAGTGGAATATACTATTCATATACCATAATGTATACCATCTTGTTGCGCGCTCCTGGCCGCACGCACACACAACACACTGCTGAATAATTCTGTTTTGCATCAATATATATATATATGTATACTGTGTATATTGAGGCAAAACAGAATTATATATACAGTATTGAGGCAAAACAGACGACGCATGTGTGTATGTGGAGAACATCCGCAGCTCCTTCTCCCAACCCCCACCCATTCCAAATGCTGAATCGAGAACCTCATCCTTCACTCTGTCATCTTTCTCTCCCATTACAGAAGCCGAGACCCTGACACTGGTAACGTCGAACCGTCCGACTACATGCCAGCTGGACCGGCTACCTTCCCCACTCCTCCAGACCATAGCACCAGACATCCTCCCATTCCTAACTGCAACCATCAACTCCTCACTCAACTCGGGGGTGGTCCCCACCTCCCTAAAACAAGCCAGAGTCACGCCCCTCATAAAAAAACCATCCCTGAACCCTACCGTCATAGGCAACTACCGTCCTGTCTCTCTTCTCTCCTTCCTTTCTAAAACACTTGAACGTGCTGTATCCAACCAACTCACTGCTTATCTCTTACAGAATGACCTCCTAGACCCTAATCAGTCAGGCTTCAGGACTGGTCACTCCACAGAGACAGCCCTCATTGCGGTCACAGAGGCACTTCACTTAGCAAAAGCAAAAGGCCTCTCCTCTGTCCTGATTCTCCTAGATCTATCTGCAGCCTTCGACACAGTCAACCACCAGATCCTCCTCGCGGCCCTCGCAGGAATGGGAGTGGCTGGCTCTGCGCTGACATGGTTGTCATCATACCTCAATGACCGCTCCTACCAAGTGTCATGGAGAGGGACCCTGTCGGCCACCCGCCCCCTGCGGACGGGTGTCCCCCAGGGCTCGGTTTTAGGACCCCTTCTCTTCTCCCTCTACACTAAATCACTGGGTAACATTATCACGTCTCATGGCTTCTCCTACCACTGTTATGCCGACGATACTCAACTCTTCCTCTCCTTCCCTCCCTCAGATATCCACGTCTCTGAGCGGATCTCGGCCTGTCTGTCCGACATCTCCGCCTGGATGACGACCAACCACCTCAAACTGAACCTAAGCAAAACAGAATTGCTCCACCTGCCGGCCAAATCCTCCCCCCTGACCGACCTTTCCATCACAGTCGAGAATGCAGCTGTGACCGCGTCCCCGACCGCCAAGAACCTTGGTGTTGTCCTCGACGACCAGTTGAACTTCTCTGCTCACATCGCAGCGACAACCAGAACCTGCCGATTCCTCCTGAGCAACGTCAGAAGGATACGCCCCTTCCTGACAAAAGAAGCCACCCAACTCCTCGTCCAATCAACAGTCATCTCCCGCCTCGACTACTGCAACGCACTGCTCGCTGGCCTCCCGGCCACTGCCACTAAGCCTCTTCAACTCATTCAGAACGCAGCGGCCCGCCTGATCTCAAACCTACCGAAGTCGGCCCATGTCACCCCACTTCTTAGGGACCCGCACTGGCTCCCCATTGCTGCACGAATCCGCTTTAAGGCCCTCGACCTAGCATACCGTGCGGCAAAGGGAACTGCTCCCGCCTACCTCCGGTCAATGGTCTCTAACTACACACCCTCAAGACCCCTACGCTCTGCATCTTCTGGCCGCCTCAGACCTACTCCTATCCAAGCTCCGGGAGGGTCATCAAAGAGAAGTCGCCTATTCTCAGTCCTTGCCCCACAATGGTGGAATGAACTACCCACCCCAGTTAGGACAGCCGAAACACGTCCAATATTTCGCCGTCGACTAAAGACGCACTTCTTCAACCATTATCTGAATTAAAAAAAAAAAAAAAAAAAAAATCTAACCCTAACTAACCATACTGTCATGCACTTGTCCTAATAAACTAACCTACACTGTAGCACTCAACACTTTGATGAACATTGTTACTCAGCTGATAGAGTTGTGCCCTTCCTGATGGCTTGTCGTACAGAACTTGTAAGTCGCTTTGGATAAAAGCGTCAGCTAAATGACTAAATGTAAATGTAAATGTAAATGTGTGTGTGTGTGTCTGACAGCTTGAAGTTTATCATGATGATATGATGATAACGCATAACATAATAAAGTTTTCAATCAATCAATCAAACGTCTCATAACTCCCTGGCTGTCACGTGGCTGGTGACTGACAACCTTTCTGAGCCAATAGGCGCTTTGCCCGACCATAGCAAGTCGCTTCCCAGCCGGGAGCAGCCGAATGAGAGGTACTGTGGCGCCTCGCTCTGAAGGCTGCTTGTGGCTCGCTCCCGCGGGAGTTCCGCGCCTCGCCTCGTCAGATTTTCAGAGCAAGTCGGACAATATTCTAACCGTCATGCAACGCGCTTGGCGAGGCAGTAGTGAAACCTGCGCAGATCTGCGTCCGCCTATCCCATCTCGAACAAGCCTCCTGTCTGACTCTTAAAGGGGAATACAGCCTGAGTTGACCCTGTCTGACTCTTAAAGGGGAATACAGCCTGAGTTTACTCTGTCTGACTCTTAACACTTTGAGCGCCACGCCTGGTTTTCCGTTTTACCGGCTGAATGCCACCATCGGCGCCAATGTTAACGTTAATATCGCCTAATCTATGTTTTAAATTATGGCTATGTGTCTAATCTGCCCATCGCATTATCAAAGACTATTTTCCAGTCAGTGCTGTCAAGACAGATTGTTTTTTTATCGCGTCGTTTCCGTTTCAGAGCAGTTAGAAAAGCCCCCGTTTTGATATAAAAAACAGCTCATTCTGGAGCATTCTATGAAAATCGTCTTTTAGTGGAATATTCCACAACGTTGATATTCGTCGGCCTTTTTATGAATCGTTGTCAAATAAACGCTAGATGATCAATATTATACGTGCACGCAAGCACATTACGGCCGCGCACGGATAATCGCTCCGTTGATTTCCTCACAGACTTTTACAGTGAAACCGAAAGAAGACATTTCACAAAACAGCTTATAACTTCATCAAACTTACTCTGATTATCCTAACACTGATAACATAGAGTCCTTACCTGACATCAGATGGTATCCAACTGGTATATTCCAATTCCTGATCACCATTCGAAATGATCGATAAGTGTATGGATCCAACGCGATACTGTAGATCTCCATGATCAACGGGGATCTGAGGTTCCAGAATGAACTGTGGTAACCCCGGCTGGATCAGTGAACTGGAAAATGTGGACTACCGGATTTTTTTCCCCATTCATTTTCATTGAGTCCATTCCAAAATCACTTATGTCATCTGGGAGACGACAGGGGGCGCTTTTTTCCACAGTGATCGCCGGCGCCCCTCGGCTATACTCGGGTAGGCTCGGGTGATGCAATAATTTTTCAGATCGCTAAAAAAATAAAAATCCGAGAAATCTCGTGAGTGGCTAGCAACCACCTATAAAAAAAACCAGAGAAATCTCGTGAGTGGCACGGAAAGTGTTAAAGGGGAATACAGCCTGAGTTTACCCTAGGCGTGTTCGAGATGGGATAGGCGGACGCAGATCTGCGCAGGTTTGACTACGGCCTCGCCAAGCGCGTTGCATGACGGTTAGAATATTGTCCGACTTGCTCTGAAAATCTGACGAGGCGAGGCGCGGAACTCTTTCGGAAGCGAGCCACGCACAGCCTTCAGAGCGAGGCTCCACAGTACCTCTCAGCTAGTTGCTCCCGGCTGGGAAGCGACTTGCTACGGTCGCGCAAAGCGCCTATTGGCTCAGAAAAGTTGTCAGTCACCAGCCACGTGACAGCCAGGGAGTTATGAGACGTTTGATTGATTGATTGATTGATTGATTGATTGAAAACTTTATTATGTTATGCGTTATCATCATATCATCATGATAAACTTCAAGCTGTCAGACACACACACACATGCGTCGTCTCTTTTGCCTCAATACTGTATATATAATTCTGTTTTGCCTCAATATACACAGTATACATATATATATTGATGCAAAACAGAATTATTCAGCAGTGTGTTGTGTGTGCGTGCGGCCAGGAGCGCGCAACAAGATGGTATACATTATGGTATATGAATAGTATATTCCACTATAGCAGTATATGGTGTGCTGTACATTTGAATCTGATCTAATTTTGCACACGGCCATCGCATTATAATGAGCTGGACAGGTGTGTAATGTGTGTGTGTTGACGTGAAAGCGTATCTGCCATGCGAGACTAGGCGAGAGGCTCTCATGAAATCGGCAGTGTCCGCCTTTTTAACTCTTCCCCCGGCTTCACTCGGCTACTCTCGTCTACTAGTCGAGGCAAACCGAAATCCATCTCGAAAAAGCCTCCTGTCTGACTCTTAAAGGGGAATACAGCCTGAGTTTACCCTGTCTGACTCTTAAAGGGGAATACAGCCTGAGTTTACCCTATCTGACTCTTAAAGGGGAATACAGCATGAGTTTATCCTGTCTTACTCTTAAAGGGGAAAACAGCCTGAGTTTACCCTGCTTGACTATTAATTGGGAATACAGCCTGAGTTTAAGGGGAATATAGCCTGAGTTTGCCCTGTCTGACTCTTAACCCCTTAAGCCTGAGCAGTCCGGTACCGGACCGGCAATAATTTCACGCCATAAATAGACCAATACAGTCCGTATGAATTATTGTTGCGTTTTTTTTCCTCCAAATGTAACCAAGAGTAAAGACCCTAACTCTGTCAAAACAGCAGTCAAAGTGTATATTTTCAGCACTACGTATTGTGACGAGCCTGGTGGTGTTCAGGCTCGACACGGTTCAAAACAAACAAATTCAACTCTCCACACAACTGTCCCCGACCACCAAGAACCTTGGTGTTGTCCTTGACAACCAGTTGATCTTCTCCGCTCACATCGCAGCAACAACCAGAACCTGCAGATTCCTCCTGAGCAACGTCAGAAGGATCCGCCCCTTCCTGACTAAAGAAGCCACCCAACTCCTCGTCCAATCAGTCATCTCCCGCCTCCGACCACTGCCACTAAGCCTCTTCAACTCATTCAGAATGCAGCGGCCCGCCTGATCTCAAAACTACCGAGGTTGCAGAATTGGTACAATACAGTACAGTTCAATACTAACAACAGCTAAGAGGATGAAAACCGGAAAAATACTTTCGTCTTGTTTACATAAGGGTCCTCCATTTTAAATTCATCAAGACATTTATGACATAAAAGACATGATTTGGGAAAACTTTACATGACTTGACATGTTGAATAACATGTTTAGGAACTTCGTTTGGCATGATGTTACATGACTTGACATGTTGAATAACATGTATAGGAGCTTCGTTTGGCAAAACGTTACATGACTTGACATGTTGAATAACATAGGAGCTTAATTTGGCATGATGTTACATGACTTGATGTGTTGAATAACATGTATAGGAGCTTCATTTGGCATGATGTTACAGACTTGATGTGTTGAATAACATGTATAGGAGCTTCATTTGGCATGACTTGACATGACTTGAACATGTTGAATAACATGTATAGGAGCTTCATTTGGCAAGCTGTTACATGACTTGACATGTTGAATAACATGTTCTGCTTGGGAACAAAAAGACCGGCGTCACGCTCCTCTGCCTCAGATCTCAGGGCGTTGCACATTTAGAAAGCAGACAACAAAACACACACAGCTCTTTTGTTTTATCAGAACAGGGGAATACCACTCAGCCGTCTGCCCTACAACACTTCTATTGATGAGTTATGAACATCGTATGGCTCTCTGGCCTGGAGCAGTTCAATAAACAGTTATGAATATCATATGGCATCGCTCAAGTGTCCTCGAGCAAGGCACTTAACCCCTAACTGCTCCAGATGAGCAGGTTGGCACTTTGCATGGTCGCTCGCCTACGTCGTCGATGTGTGAATGTGTGAGTGAATGAGTGAATGAGAGGCATACGTTTTAAATCACTTTGGATAAAAGAGATAATATATGAATGCAGTTACTCACTTCACTAATGGAGTGGACATCTGGACCCTATGGTACACAATCCAATGACTGTCTCTCACACCTAGAGTTTGTACAGAACTTGGGAAATCTGCTTTTAGCTTCTGTGCTCGCAACACATGGAACATTTATTTCATTTCAAATCTTTATTTACACTCGAAAGGCAGCTGAGGTTTCTCTCATTTACAGTTACGTTGAGTTTACTGTAACGGATATACAAGTGCCAGAACCCAAACACAGACACAGAGTGAGTGGTAAAACCCAACAGCGGGTATATTTATTATACAGAGATATATGGAACAGGGGACTACTAGGAATCTGGGTAAACAGAACAAGATCACAAGACGGAATAAATGTCCAAACTAAAAGCGTGTTGTCAAAAACCAATGAACAAAAGAAACCACAGGAATAATTAAAGTCCAATTGCCTGGGAACAAAACGATTTAAAAAACTCACGGGACAAAACAAAGGGTAAAAATCCAGGGATAACATAAAGGAGCAGGCGGGAGGTTCACCAGGCGGGAGGTTCACCAGGCAGGAGGTTCACCAGGCAGGAGGTTCACCAGGCAGGAGGTTCACCAGACAGGAGGTTCACCAGGTGGGAGATTCACCAGGCAGGAGGTTCACCAGACAGGAGGTTCACCAGGCAGGAGGTTCACCAGGCAGGAGGTTCACCAGACAGGAGGTTCACCAGGCAGGAGGTTCACCAGGCAGGAGGTTCACCAGGCAGGAGGTTCACCAGGCGGGAGATTCACCAGGCGGGAGATTCACCAGGCGGGAGGTTCACCAGACAGGAGGTTCACCAGACAGGTGGTTCACCAGGCAGGAGAGAGAGAGAGAGAGAGAGAGAGAGAGAGAGAGAGAGAGAGAGAGAGAGAGAGAGAGAGAGAGAGAGAGAGAGAGAGAGAGAGAGAGAGAGAGAGAGAGAGAGAGAGAGAGAGAGAGAGGGGGGGGGGAGATAGTGAGAGGGTGAGAGAGAGAGATTGAGTGAGAGATAGTGAGAGATATATTGAGAAGGAGTGAGAGAGAGACAGTGAGAGAGAGAGAGAGAGAGAGAGAGAGAGAGACTTTGACTTTTGATATTCTTTATTAAAACATCTCAACTAAAAACAGTCAGTAGTATGTAGACACACACACACAAACACCCCAACAAACCCCAAAATGTTCCTTCAGCACACATAAAAAGCACTTGACATTCAAATGCATATGTTCAGCCCCTCCTCCCCCACAGTGCACATTGCATTCACCAGTGGGCTACGGCCAATCAATAGCCTGTAAATAAACCTGACTGTTTCCCGTGAATGCCGTGTGGACATTCGACTCCCTGCTGGCGAGGTCGCTACAATATCATAAAATGTCCACACGTAATGTTATAAAGGGGACTTGTATTATGAATGCCATATTCAAATCAGGCTGTTAGCAACAATGCAACCCCTCTCTTATTAATAATCAGCTGATGATGACAACATTGTGACTATAAGACATGTACTTGTGTGTTTACATGGATCCCTTGTTAGTCGCCACCACATGACTTGATTGGATAGGACAGGGAATGGGATATCCATTTGAATCAACATTCTTGGCTTCATATAGAACCTCGTGTTGACGGATGAGTCTCAGAAAGCCGACGTTAACCACAGCAGAGAAAACATCCCTCTGAGGATTTCACTGACAGTTGTGTTGAACATTCCAACTTCCTGAGTGTCGTGTCACAGTGTCGTAGTCGAAGTCGAGTCACTAAATCTCGAGTCCCCAGTGTTCGAGTCCGAGTCACCAGAGAAGAGCCCGAGTCGAGTCCGAGTCGAGGCCCCATTACCCGAGTCCTCAAAGAGCTGACATACAAATAAAAAAGGTCTAAACATAAATGACACAGCGGTCACCATTTCAAAGGGAGTTCATTTACTTTGTGACACAATAGCCAAACAAATGCACTAACCATCAATATATCATTGTCAGAACTCGGGACTTGAGAACTAGAGACTCATAACACTGGACTATCTTGTATTTGTACTTTTCTATATTATATTGTATTGTATTTGTATTTATATCTTATATTTTTATATTGTATCTATTATAGTGTATATAGATACTGGACTGTATAGGAATGTGAAGCACTGTATCCCCATGGTGCTCTGTTTCCCCAAGGGGATTAATGAAGGATCATCTTATCATCTTATCTTATCTTATATTATGCCAAATGATTAGGGCGTGTTATAACGTGTTATTTCAGTCACTGTAGACAGGTACACCTCACAGGAAGAGGAGGAGCTTGTAGACAGGTACAAATCACAGGAAGAGGAGGAGCTTCTAGACAGGTACACCTCACAGAAAGAGGAGGGGCTTCTAGACAGGTACACCTCACAAGAAGAGGAGGAGCTTGTTCACATATAAATATGACTGTATGTTCAGATGTTGATTGTAATTGTTGGTCTGGACCAGCTCAGGGCCCCGTTCCCCGTACCTGGATAACTGAGTTAGCCGGATAACTTTCGGTGAAGTCTGACTTAAGCCGGACTTTCCGGTTCCCCGAATCTGGATTGTCCAAATCACCATGACAACAGATCCAAAAGTTTGAGCCTGGTCGAAAGCAGGGTTTAAGTTCAAGTTAGCCGGATGAACCATCGCCACGCCCCCGCAAAGAAGTGACAGCCCGTTTCCTGAAATTATTCCCACAGTCTACGATCTGCATTATACCATTCTGAAATACGTTTTTGTGCTCCATTCTTCCAGAGGGGGCTTTTGAAATGTAAAATAGACCCAAAATGCTGATACTAAATTCACTTTGTCCTAAATAATGCACGTTATATATACCGTGGCGCTCGCTCGGTGCGATGTACACATTATGTGGTTATTTTAATTGTAACTGGGATTAAGATGTCTGATGAGATGCGCTGTTTGACGGATTTGAGGAATTGAATGAGCCGTTGACGTCACATTAATGAATGAGGATAAAGAGATAAAACTTCATTCAAAATAAGGAATATTCTAAACACGGGTCTCTCGTTCATTAATGTATAAACAATGAATTTATCCCATCTGGCACAGTGGCGCAGCGGTAGTGCTCAATCCTGGCAACCCAGCGACCGGTGTTCGAAACCCCGTGTTTCAAATATAATTTTTTGGAATATAATATTAATGATTATACGCCAAAGTAGCCTAGTTTTAAGTTAAAATATTATAAATCTACATGCATTGAGGATGGCATTCTTTATATAGCTCTCAACGTGCACCAAATTGAATTATTCCTACATCGCAAAAAGAAGGAAAAGACTAGGTTTCGAACCCCAGTCGTCTGCGTGAAAGTCAAAAGAAGAACCCGTTACACCACAGTGGAGATAAGTAAAAGATCGACCATACATCAATCAATGGGAAGAGAGCCGTATCGTTATTCTGTATAACAGTTTAACTAATTATTTTCGCTAGCAAGATCTCATTTGATTATTCAATCCAGCAGGCAAGTTTAAAGAAATATAATCTGATTGATTGAGGTAATGAGGGACTTAAAATTTGCCTATATATAACGCATTTACAGGGTACTACATGGTACCACAGAGTACTACTTGGTACTGCATGGCATTACAGGGTACTACATGGCTTACACAGCTCTACATGGCACTACAGGGTACTACATGGCACCACAGGGTACTACATGGCACTACAGGGTACTACAGGATACTACGGGGTACTACATGGCACTATGGGGTACTATAGGGTACTACATGGCACTACGGGGTACTACATGGCACTACAGGGTACTACATGTCTGCTCCTTTGCAGCACCACAAACATGGGAACTCTCTAACTCTTCCCCCCCCCCCCCCCCCTCTCCCCCCCCCCCCCCTCTCCCTCCCCCTTCTCTCTGAGTACCCGTCTCCTGGCGCTGACCAAGGTGATGGATGCCTCGGGGTCTTGGCCAAGCTTGTAGTGACTGCTCTACATGCACCTCCGAGGCATTGGATCAGTTATTCACCGCCGTCTGTCCGTGGTCCTGTCAACTGATTAACAGACTGTTAACAGATTAACAGTCAACGCGGTTTCATTGCTGGGTTAAGTACTTCTATTCTATTCACATAATACGCTTACTTCATATATCTACTCCATTCACATATATGCCTACCACTTGTATCTATTGCTATGTCCGCCTACTACAATCTCATGAGCTGTCTAACGCCTGTCCCGTCTCCCTGTCTTCCTATGACTTGCTGTCCTGGAGTGTTGACCGGAGTGTTGGACGTCCCGTGACGAAGGCCGGGAGATTGCGACCCCCTCTGCGTGCCCCCCTGTCTTCGGAGGTTTCGTAGTGGTGACCGGAGTGCCGGATGTCCCGCGATGATGTCGGGAGTTCGCGACCCTCTCTGTGCCACCCCCCCTTCCCCCTGTCTCCGGCTGTCCCTGAGCAACGACCGGAGTGTTGAATGTCCCGTGACTAAGACGGGGAGGACGTGACCCTCTTGCGCCGCCCCTGTGCTTCAAATAGATCCGCTATCAACTCTATCTTTAATTTTTCAAAATGTACAGTTGCTATTGCATGCACTCATCTGTGTTTCACCACACACATGAGTGCATGCTTACCAACTGTCCGTCTGCAACACTACTATCACCGACATCTCAGAAGGGAGATCCCCCCTTGAACGGCCCTTCTAAGGTTTCTCTCCTCCACATTGCCTGTGGAGCTTTTTTCCCTATTGTTAGGTTTTAGTGAGTTTTTCCTTACCTTCGCGTGGGGTATGTCTGGGAGTGCTTGCATTCTTTCATTTATTTGCATTCATCTAAAAAATGTTTGGACCCTATGGTGTTCTTGTTCTGTTCTTGACTTATTGTTATGTTGTCTTCTTGACTTGTTTAAAGAAGACCTGTACGGCCCATGGGGACATTAACGTGTGTTGTCGGGCCCTATAAATAAATTTGATTTGATTTGATTTGATTTAACTTGTCGGCGAGGCGATTGAGCCGTACTGCAATATGTTAATAAAGTTCTAAATCAATTAATCAATCAATGCCGCTAGAGAATCAGGATCTCTGCTATCGATACGTGCTGGCTTTTCAACTGGAGCGGCCGCGCGCACTTATCCTGGGTCTCAAGTCTGGCTTGAGTTAACAAGACTGAATCCACCTTCGAGGAACAGGAAAATCCCGGCTTCAAACATTGGGTTAACTGAATCTGGATAATGACATCTTGATCGACTTAGTTGAACCAGGTACGGGGAACAGGGCCCAGGTATAATCTGTATTGAATCCTATGAGTTTTCAGTAAACTCTCATTTTGGACTCTCAATACTAATTATTGGTACTTTTGGGGTATTTATGGTACAAACAAGAGTATTTGAATATAACACATTGGCTTAAGGCTCTTTTAGGTTTCTATCCCACAGATTCCTGTACTGTTTGCATCCCGGAGTTGAAAGTAATAATAATAATAATAATAATAATAATAATAATAATAATAATAATAATAATAATAATAATAATAATAATAATAATAATAATAATAATAATAATAATAATAATAATAATAATAATAATAATAATAATAATAATAATAATAATAATAATAATAATAATAATAATAATAATAATAATAATAATAATAATAATAATAATAATAATAATAATAATAATAATAATAATAATAATAATAATAATAATAATAATAATAATAATAATAATAATAATAATAATAATAATAATAATAAACTTTATTTGTACAGCACCTTTCATACAAGAAGTGCAGCTCAAAGTTCTTCACAGCACAAAATGAGCACATAAAGTACAAACATTATTATTATTATTATTATTATTATTATTATTATTATTATTATTATTATTATTATTATTATTATTATTATTATTATTATTATTATTATTATTATTATTATTATTATTATTATTATTATTATTATATTATTACATGTAAAAATCACATCGTTTTTCACATTAGGAGCCAACATCCCAATAGGCCACCTTGTTTATGGTTTGATTCTATTGCAGTTTTAAAATATACAATAATAAAAATAGTAGAATAGAATAGACAGTAAAATTATGCAATAGTGCGGTGCAATAAAATAGTTCTGAATGACTGTTTAACCGTTTAAAACCATATTTACCTTCCCTGTTTGATATCCACAGTTTAAAACAGTCTTCCTTCCTGTTTGATACCCACTTTGACGCTTCAAACCTCCCTCTCAGGGTGCAGTTCTAGACCTGGGTCCCCCACACAGTTTTAAAACCTGACAGTCTTTCTTCCTGCTTGATACCCACACAGTTCAATACCTGACAGTTTAGAACCTGTAATAAAAAGTCATAAAAGAGTAAAATAGAAGTAAAGTAGGTTGAGGTCGGTCACCGTTTCATCTTCATTCAAATCTAATTCTGCTGTTTTTCTTTTTTTCTTTCAAGGTTTCCAGAGTCTGCTTTTAATAGTCTGTCACAATGAAAGTCACAAGGAACGTCCAAAGAAGGACATGTATACAAAACAAAACCCTGGACGCTCACCGTTGGTGGATGTGGTTTAAATGGTTTAAAACAGGACATTCATGAGACCTGATCTCAACGCTTAGATTCTCCCACGACCATCTGTTTCAGACAGAGCTCATGTCCACAAGGCCAGGCCTCAGGACGAGCTCGTGTCCACAAGGCCAGGCTTCAGGACGAGCTCGTGTCCACAAGGCCAGGCTTCAGGACGAGCTCGTGTCCACAAGGCCAGGCTTCAGGACGAGCTCGTGTCCACAAGGCCAGGCTTCAGGACGAGCTCGTGTCCACAAGGCCAGGCTTCAGGACGAGCTCGTGTCCACAAGGCCAGGCTTCAGGACGAGCTCGTGTCCACAAGGCCAGGCTTCAGGACGAGCTCGTGTCCACAAGGCCAGGCTTCAGGACGAGCTCGTGTCCACAAGGCCAGGCTTCAGGACGAGCTCGTGTCCACAAGGCCAGGCTGACCTTAAGGTATGAGTCCTTTTCAGGACCGCTGTGTACATATTTATATCTTCATACCGCTGTTTACATCTTTATTATACATTTCTTTACAGAGATACAATCTGGGTTTTAATGTCTTCCCAATAGTTTGCAATGCACCTCATAGACCCACAATGTCTGTCAGTCAGTCAGTCAGTCAGTCAGTCAGTCAGTCAGTCAGTCAGTCAGTCAGTCAGTCAGTCAGTCAGTCAGTCAGTCAGTCAGTCAGTCACTCACTCACTCACTCACTCACTCACTCACTCACTCACTCACTCACTCACTCACTCACTCACTCACTCACTCACTCACTTAATTTAATTTATAATTATAATATATATTTTGTTATTATAAAAGGATATATATTGTACGGATGGAACAGTGTCACGGATGGAACAGTGCAGCAAGACAGTTCAGTTCCACTCACGGATGGAGCAGTGCAGCAAGACAGTTCAGTTCAGCTCACGGATGGAACAGTGCAGCAAGACAGTTCAGTTCCTCTGACGGATGGAACAGTGCAGCAAGACAGTTCAGTTCAGCTCACGGATGGAACAGTGCAGCAAGACAGTTCAGTTCCTCTGACGGATGGAACAGTGCAGCAAGACAGTTCAGTTCAGCTCACGGATGGAACAGTGCAGCAAGACAGTTCAGTTTCTCTGACGGATGGAACAGTGCAGCAAGACAGTTCAGTTCAGCTCACGGATGGAACAGTGCAGCAAGACAGTTCAGTTCAGCTCACGGATGGAACAGTGCAGCAAGACAGTTCAGTTCCTCTGACAGATGGAACAGTGCAGCAAGACAGTTCAGTTTCTCTGACGGATGGAACAGTGCAGCAAGACAGTTCAGTTCCTCTGACGGATGGAACAGTGCAGCAAGACAGTTCAGTTCCTCTGACGGATGGAACAGTGCAGCAAGACAGTTCAGTTCCTCTCACGGATGGAACAGTGCAGCAAGACAGGTCAGTTCCTCTCACGGATGGAACAGTGCAGCAAGACAGTTCCTCTCACGGATGGAACAGTGCAGCAAGACAGTTCAGTGTCTCTCACGGATGGAACAGTGCAGCAAGACAGTTCAGTGTCTCTCACGGATGGAACAGTGCAGCAAGACAGGCAGATGCTCCGTGGGATAGAGACAGTGGGTTATTTCTGGAGAGGGATGTTTCCACACTGACTACGTCTTCATCAGAGTCAAACATATATATATATATAGAAATACTTTATTCATCCCGAGGGAAATTTGGCAACATATTGCAACGTATTGGCAATTTATGGTGCTATAGATAACATTCAGCCACTAGATGTCGCACTAGAGCACCAGCATGTCATTTATCCAATCAGGTCCATCATTCCATGTGGGGAAAGGGGAAGTACATACACACAACATGTAAACAACATTCATTTTGGACCTGCACATTTTTTTTTTACCTTTCTAAAAAGATCTGTGGATGTATTCTTTAAAAAAAATTGTCTAATCTAATATAATCTATTCTAATATAATCTCATCTCATCTATTCTAATCTAATCTAATCTAGTCTAGTCTAGTTGAATCAAAATCGAATTGATTAAAATCTAATCTAATCTGGTCCGATCAAATTGAATCGAATCTGGTCTAATCTAATCTAATTGTATTTGATCTAATCTGGTCTAATCTAATCTAATCTGGACTAATATAATCTAATCTGGTCTAATCGAATCTGGTATGGTCTAATCTGGTCTAATCTAATCTAATATAATCCCCTCTCCCCTCTCTCCCTCCATTCCCACCTCTGTCTGTCAAGCCAAATAAGACAATCAACAAATAAATAAATAAATAAATAAATAAGCAAATAAACCCATCAGTTTTAATTATCCAGGGAATGAAAGAGTATCTTGTTGAGGTCAGATGAGCAGACAGCAACGGCAATGAGAATGAAAAAGCATTGTGATTTGGTTGGTGGTTTGATTTCTGACAGCGGGTCACAGTGGTCTCCCTGTTGTCCCGTTATGGAAAAACATCATAATATAGTTCTTCCTTCAGCACGTTCACAAGAAACATGTAGTTTCTGCCTTTAGCTATAACCTTACACACATTTCATACGTTTTAAAAATGTCTATACGGAAGATTCTCTAAATTCCTTGTAAGAATTGTACAAGGAATTGTGTGGATTTATTGCCAAGTGTTTTCATTCCAATGTTTTGGCAGACCATAATAAAGGAGATCTTTAAATATATATTGTGTGATTTGCATACATCTGTTTCCACATGGGTTTGGGTTTAACAACTTAACGATAAACCAGCTGTCGCGAGGACCTTATATCTGGCCTTACAAACACCGGACCACTTCTAAAGTAATCTATTCAATATTTAAAGACCACAGAGCCTGTATATCGCGGGACATCGCCAAGAGCAGACCTGCATGCTTCATCAAAACCTAAATTAATCTAATCTCAAGTCACTCACTCACTCACTCACTCACTCACTCACTCATTCACGCACTCACTCACTCTCACTCACTCACTCACTCCCGCACTCTCACTCACTCACTCACTCACTCACTCACTCACTCACTCACTCACTCACTCTCTCACTCTCTCACTCTCTCACTCTCTCACTCTCTCACTCACTCACTCACTCACTCACGCACTCATTCACTCATTAATTCACTCACTCACTCTCACTCACTCACTCACTCACTCACTCACTCACTCACTCACTCACTCACTCATTATCTCTATCACTCACTCATCACTCACTCATTCCCTCACTCACTCACTCACTCACTCATTATCTCTCTCACTCACTCATCACTCACTCATTCCCTCACTCACTCTCTCACTCACTCATGCACTCATTCACTCATTCACTCACTCACTCACTCACTCACTCACTCACTCACTCACTCATTATCTCTCTCACTCACTCATCACTCACTCATCCCCTCACTCACTCTCTCACTCACTCATGCACTCATGCACTCATTCACTCACTCACTCACTCACTCACTCACTCACTCACTCACTTTCACTCACTCACTTTCACTCATTCACTCACTCACTCGTTCACTCACTCACTCACTCACTCACTCACTCACTCACTCACTCACTTTCACTCACTCACTTTCACTCATTCACTCACTCACTCGTTCACTCACTCACTCGCTCACTCACTCACTCACTCACTCACTCAATCACTCATCACTCACTCATTCCCTCACTCACTCTCACTCACTCACTCACTCTCACTCACTCTCTCACTCACTTGTTCACTCGCTATCTCACTCTATCACTCTATCATCTCTCACTCTCATTCTCTCACTCTCTCACTCTCTCACTCACTCACTTACTCACTCACTCATTCCCTCACTCACTCACTCACTCACTCACTCACTCACTCACTCACTCACTCACTCACTCACTCACTCACTCACTCACTCACTCACTCACTCACTCATTCCCTCACTCACTCACTCACTCACTCACTCACTCACTCACTCACTCACTCTGCAGTCTAACTGGACAGAGAGAGAGATATACGAGAGGAAAGATGATACTGATCACTACTTCCACTCAGACGGGGGCGGGGGGCGGGGTAGGGGATCAAAAGGAAGATGTCGGCCTGACTGACTTTTAGGAGGAAGCGATAGTGGGGGATGAAGGAAGAAGAGGAGGAGATGGAGATTAAATGATTTGGCTT
>NC_140183.1:13439566-13454566 GCF_963971535.1 Notolepis coatsorum | reverse complement strand
AGTGTGTACAGTATATGGTGTGTACAGTGTGTACAGTATATGTTGTGTACAATGTGTACAGTATATGTTGTGTACAGTATATGTTTACAGTGTGTACAGTATATGTTGTGTACAGTATATGTTGTGTACAGTGTGTACAGTATATGTTGTATACAGTCTGTACAGTATGTGTTGTGTACAGTATGTACAGTATATGTTGTGTACAGTGTGTACAGTATATGGTGTGTACAGTATATGTTGTTGTGTATAGTATGTGTTGTGTACAGTATATGTTATGTACAGTATGTGTTGTGTACAGTGTGTGTTGTGTACAGTGTGTACAGTATATGTTGTGTACAGTATGTGTTGTGTACAGTGTGTGTTGTGTACAGTGTGTACAGTATGGTGTGTACAGTGTGTGTTGTGTACAGTGTGTACAGTATATGGTGTGTACAGTATGTGTTGTGTACAGTGTGTACAGTATATGTTGTGTACAGTATATGTTGTGTACAGTATGTACATTATATGGTGTGTACAGTGTGTACAGTATATGATGTGTACAGTGTACAGTATATGGTGTGTACAGTGTGTACAGTATATGGTGTGTACAGTATATGGTGTGTACAGTGTGTACAGTATATGGTTTGTACAGTGTGTACAGTATATGTTGTGTACAGTGTGTACAGTATATGTTGTGTGTGTACAGTGTGTACAGTATATGTTGTGTACAGTATATGTTGTGTACAGTATATGGTGTGTACAGTATATGGTGTGTACAGTGTACAGTATATGTTGTGTATATGCCCGCTTCGATTGTGCAATAATACAAAATAATAAAATAGACATAATAAACAGGTATAAAAATACATAAAGCATATACCTTTACTCTCCTCTGGACCATGTCTGTAGGTTGAAGGACCCCTGGGTGGACGGTGGAGCATGCAGACACCTAGACAGAATAGAAATTAATCATCCACAGGGAAATTTTACACTACAAATCGCTCACAGTAGAGGGTACATGGTGTGTACAGTATATGTTGTGTACAGTGTGTACAGTATATGGTGTGTACAGTGTGTACAGTATATGGTGTGTACAGTGTGTACAGTATATGTTGTGTACAGTGTGTACAGTATATGTTGTGTACAGTATATGTTTACAGTGTGTACAGTATATGTTGTGTACAGTATATGTTGTGTACAGTGTGTACAGTATATGTTGTGTACAGTCTGTACAGTATGTGTTGTGTACAGTATGTACAGTATATGTTGTGTACAGTGTGTACAGTATATGTTGTGTACAGTATATGTTGTTGTGTATAGTATGTGTTGTGTACAGTATATGTTATGTACAGTATGTGTTGTGTACAGTGTGTGTTGTGTACAGTGTGTACAGTATATGTTGTGTACAGTATGTGTTGTGTACAGTGTGTGTTGTGTACAGTGTGTACAGTATGGTGTGTACAGTGTGTGTTGTGTACAGTGTGTACAGTATATGGTGTGTACAGTATGTGTTGTGTACAGTGTGTACAGTATATGTTGTGTACAGTATATGTTGTGTACAGTATGTACATTATATGGTGTGTACAGTGTGTACAGTATATGATGTGTACAGTGTACAGTATATGGTGTGTACAGTGTGTACAGTATATGGTGTGTACAGTATATGGTGTGTACAGTGTGTACAGTATATGGTTTGTACAGTGTGTACAGTATATGTTGTGTACAGTGTGTACAGTATATGTTGTGTGTGTACAGTGTGTACAGTATATGTTGTGTACAGTATATGTTGTGTACAGTATATGGTGTGTACAGTATATGGTGTGTACAGTGTACAGTATATGTTGTGTATATGCCCGCTTCGATTGTGCAATAATACAAAATAATAAAATAGACATAATAAACAGGTATAAAAATACATAAAGCATATACCTTTACTCTCCTCTGGACCATGTCTGTAGGTTGAAGGACCCCTGGGTGGACGGTGGAGCACGCAGACACCTAGACAGAATAGAAATTAATCATCCACAGGGAAATTTTACACTACAAATCGCTCACAGTAGAGGGTACATGGTGTGTACAGTATATGTTGTGTACAGTGTGTACAGTATATGGTGTGTACAGTGTGTACAGTATATGGTGTGTACAGTGTGTACAGTATATGTTGTGTACAGTGTGTACAGTATATGTTGTGTACAGTATATGTTTACAGTGTGTACAGTATATGTTGTGTACAGTATATGGTGTACAGTGTGTACAGTATATGTTGTGTACAGTCTGTACAGTATGTGTTGTGTACAGTATGTACAATATATGTTGTGTACAGTGTGTACAGTATATGTTGTGTACAGTATATGTTGTTGTGTATAGTATGTGTTGTGTACAGTATATGTTATGTACAGTATGTGTTGTGTACAGTGTGTGTTGTGTACAGTGTGTACAGTATATGTTGTGTACAGTATGTGTTGTGTACAGTGTGTGTTGTGTACAGTGTGTACAGTATGGTGTGTACAGTGTGTGTTGTGTACAGTGTGTACAGTATATGGTGTGTACAGTATGTGTTGTGTACAGTGTGTACAGTATATGTTGTGTACAGTATATGTTGTGTACAGTATGTACATTATATGGTGTGTACAGTGTGTACAGTATATGATGTGTACAGTGTACAGTATATGGTGTGTACAGTGTGTACAGTATATGGTGTGTACAGTATATGGTGTGTACAGTGTGTACAGTATATGGTTTGTACAGTGTGTACAGTATATGTTGTGTACAGTGTGTACAGTATATGGTGTGTGTGTACAGTGTGTACAGTATATGTTGTGTACAGTATATGTTGTGTACAGTATATGTTGTGTACAGTATATGGTGTGTACAGTATATGGTGTGTACAGTGTACAGTATATGTTGTGTATATGCCCGCTTCGATTGTGCAATAATACAAAATAATAAAATAGACATAATAAACAGGTATAAAAATACATAAAGCATATACCTTTACTCTCCTCTGGACCATGTCTGTAGGTTGAAGGACCCCTGGGTGGACGGTGGAGCACGCAGACACCTAGACAGAATAGAAATTAATCATCCACAGGGAAATTTTACACTACAAATCGCTCACAGTAGAGGGTACATGGTGTGTACAGTATATGTTGTGTACAGTGTGTACAGTATATGGTGTGTACAGTGTGTACAGTATATGGTGTGTACAGTGTGTACAGTATATGTTGTGTACAGTGTGTACAGTATATGTTGTGTACAGTATATGTTTACAGTGTGTACATTATATGTTGTGTACAGTATATGGTGTACAGTGTGTACAGTATATGTTGTGTACAGTATGTACAGTATGTGTTGTGTACAGTATGTACAGTATATGTTGTGTACAGTGTGTACAGTATATGTTGTGTACAGTATATGTTGTTGTGTATAGTATGTGTTGTGTACAGTATATGTTGTGTACAGTATGTGTTGTGTACAGTGTGTGTTGTGTACAGTGTGTACAGTATATGTTGTGTACAGTATGTGTTGTGTACAGTGTGTGTTGTGTACAGTGTGTACAGTATATGGTGTGTACAGTATGTGTTGTGTACAGTATGTACAGTATATGTTGTGTACAGTATATGTTGTGTACAGTATGTACATTATATGGTGTGTACAGTATATGGTGTGTACAGTGTACAGTATATGGTGTGTACAGTGTGTACAGTATATGTTGTGTACAGTATATGGTGTGTACAGTATATGGTGTGTACAGTGTGTACAGTATATGGTGTGTACAGTGTGTACAGTATATGGTGTGTACAGTGTGTACAGTATATGTTGTGTACAGTATATGTTGTGTACAGTGTGTACAGTATGTGTTGTGTACAGTATATGGTGTGTACAGTGTACAGTATATGGTGTGTACAGTGTACAGTATGTTGTGTACAGTATATGGTGTGTACAGTATATGGTGTGTACAGTGTACAGTATATGGTGTGTACAGTGTACAGTATATGGTGTGTACAGTATATGGTGTGTACAGTGTACAGTATATGGTGTGTACAGTATATGGTGTGTACAGTATATGGTGTGTACAGTGTGTACAGTATATGGTGTGTACAGTGTACAGTATATGGTGTGTACAGTATATGGTGTGTACAGTATATGGTGTGTACAGTGTGTACAGTATATGGTGTACAGTGTACAGTATATGGTGTGTACAGTATATGGTGTGTACAGTATATGGTGTGTACAGTATATGTTGTGTACATTGTGTACAGTATATGTTGTGTACAGTGTGTACAGTATATGTTGTGTACAGCATATGTTGTGTACAGTGTGTACAGTATATGTTGTGTACAGTGTGTACAGTATATGTTGTGTACAGTATATGGTGTGTACAGTGTACAGTATATGGTGTGTACAGTATATGGTGTGTACAGTGTGTACAGTATATGGTGTGTACAGTGTGTACAGTATATGTTGTGTACAGTATATGGTGTGTACAGTATATGGTGTGTACAGTGTGTACAGTATATGGTGTGTACAGTGTGTACAGTATATGGTGTGTACAGTGTGTAGAGTATATGGTGTGTACAGTATATGGTGTGTACAGTGTACAGTATATGGTGTGTACAGTGTACAGTATATGGTGTGTACAGTGTACAGTATATGGTGTGTACAGTGTGTACAGTATATGTTGTGTACAGTATATGGTGTGTACAGTATGTACAGTATATGGTGTGTACAGTGTGTACAGTATATGTTGTGTACAGTATGTAGAGTATATGGTGTGTACAGTGTGTACAGTATATGTTGTGTACAGTATATGTTGTGTACAGTGTACAGTATATGGTGTGTACAGTATATGGTGTGCACAGTATGTATAGTATATGGTGTGTACAGATAGCTGAAGCAGATAGCTGAAGCAGATAGGCTCTCTGAAGCAGATAGCTGAAGCAGATAGGCTCTCTGAAGCAGATAGCTGAAGCAGATAGGCTCTCTGAAGCAGATAGCTGAAGCAGATAGCTGAAGCAGATAGCTGAAGCAGATAGCTGAAGCAGATAGGCTCTCTGAAGCAGATAGCTGAAGCAGATAGCTGAAGCAGATAGGCTCTCTGAAGCAGTTGCTGAAGCAGATGGGCTCTCTGAAGCAGATAGCTGAAGCAGTTGGGCTCTCTGAAGCAGATAGCTGAAGCAGATGGGCTCTCTGAAGCAGATAGCTGAAGCAGATAGCTGAAGCAGATAGCTGAAGCAGATAGGCTCTCTGAAGCAGATAGCTGAAGCAGATAGCTGAAGCAGATAGGCTCTCTGAAGCAGATAGCTGAAGCAGATAGCTGAAGCAGATAGGCTCTCTGAAGCAGATAGCTGAAGCAGATAGGCTCTCTGAAGCAGATAGCTGAAGCAGATAGGCTCTCTGACGTGTACAGTATATGGTGTGCACAGTATGTATAGTATATGGTGTGTACAGATAGCTGAAGCAGATAGCTGAAGCAGATAGCTGAAGCAGTTAGCCTCTCTGAAGCAGATAGCTGAAGCAGATAGGCTCTCTGAAGCAGATAGGCTCTCTGAAGCAGATAGCTGAAGCAGATAGGCTCTCTGAAGCAGATAGCTGAAGCAGATAGGCTCTCTGAAGCAGATAGCTGAAGCAGATAGGCTCTCTGAAGCAGATAGCTGAAGCAGATAGGCTCTCTGAAGCAGATAGCTGAAGCAGATAGGCTCTCTGAAGCAGATAGCTGAAGCAGATAGGCTCTCTGAAGCAGATAGCTGAAGCAGATAGCTGAAGCAGATAGGCTCTCTGAAGCAGATAGCTGAAGCAGATAGCTGAAGCAGATAGGCTCTCTGAAGCAGATAGCTGAAGCAGATAGGCTCTCTGAAGCAGATAGCTGAAGCAGATGGGCTCTCTGAAGCAGATAGCTGAAGCAGTTGGGCTCTCTGAAGCAGATAGCTGAAGCAGATAGGCTCTCTGAAGCAGATAGCTGAAGCAGATAGGCTCTCTGAAGCAGATAGGCTCTCTGAAGCAGATAGCTGAAGCAGATAGCTGAAGCAGATGGGCTCTCTGAAGCAGATAGCTGAAGCAGATGGGCTCTCTGAAGCAGATATCTGGGTATTTCTTAAGTAAAGTAACTGTGTACTTGTTCCACCACTGATATAGAATCAGATTTCGCAGTGACTCACCAGTTCTCTGGGCTCCAGTGGGTGTTCTGGGGACTGCGGTGGATCACCTCCCCGTGGATCAGAACCACTGCACCTGGAGAGAGAGAGAAATGGATGGATGGATTAGTTGTATGACCGATTGCATGTGTAGTGTATTTGCCCATCATTGCCCAGGTTTGGTTGTCGAGTAACAATTTTTTTTAGATTGAATTTAAAAGATGGAAATGATGTACAATCTCGTATGGTCAGTGGTAGATCATTCCAGATTAAACATCCCTGGACTGAGAGGGTGTTTTTAGCAAAGGCGGTTTGCCGGCCGGGCACTTCGCAATCCCCTCTAGTGCTGAATCCTCTATCGGGCTTCCTTTCTATGAATTCCCTCAGAGGGGGCGGGCACAGACCATGTAGGGTCTTGTAAATAACAATAGCATGTTTAAAAAAATTAAATTGGCAAAACTAAAAAAATGGTACCTCTGAAGAATCTGACAGTGGTGATATGAGTGAGGTTTCTTATGGAATACTTTAAAGGGGAGATGAAGCGTTAAACAATATGAGCCTAGTTTGTTTGTTGTGTACCTTGGGTAAGACATGGTCCTATAATCAAATGTGAAATCCTGCTTATTTGTCTGAAAACTCAAATGTAATTTCCCCGTTTTTGCCATGGGGGCCGCCATTTTAGATATAGCTGGATGGTGACGTCACGGTAATGGTTTGGGCTGGGTCCGGTTTAGAGTGCCGGTTAGATAGCTACGTAAATATGGAGTGTCGTGAAAGTCAGTCAGTAAATTGTCAACCAAATGTAACGTTACCTACAGAAAAAAAATATATTATATAATTATACTATTGTATTATCTGCGAGACATCCAGTCTGAGTCAGAGCGATAGTTCAACTTGACTAACAGGGTGAAGTAGGTAGGTATCAGTTTCCTTTTTTTCCTCCCTCAATAATGTTATTTATGTACGTTATCATTATGTAAACTAGGGATGCACGATAATTATCGGGCCGATATCAGCAATTATGACATCATCCCGATAACGGTGATAGCTCCGATAATATAATATATTTTTTGGTAAAAAAAAATGCGGTGCGGGTGAATTGGGATGAAGGGCGTTTGTTTTTACTGTAGGCTCCTCCCGTTTTGCCAGTACTGTGGTACGACTGATAGCGTGTGGTTTAGGAAGAGGGCGTTTTACACAAATCCAGCACTCCCATTCTTGGCTGTGACGTAGCCACGTAAGTTTCAGAAGCAGCGCGGATGTAAACAAAGATGGCGTCAGTAGTGTGGGAATAGTTTTAGAGGAAAAAAGTTCACTTGCTATTTGTAACAAATGCAATGCAGAAGTTCCATGAGGAGGGAAACGGGCAACAACTTATAATACATCCAACCTAACAAGTCACCTGCAACATCACCACCGCTACGATGGTGTGTTAAAAGCCTACGACGACACGCAAATCTAGCCCCTTTCATGACTGTGATGCAACCCTTGGTTGAATACGCAGTCACTTATTGCTCTGTAGTAGCCAGGTTAATTTGCACCACCAAGCACTGCTTAAAAGCTAGCGGCTTGAGCCCTTGGGTCATTTCTGTCAAACTTCTTTAATTTAGCAAACGCCTCGTCAATAGGTACAATCGCTGCGGGTTCCTTTGTAGCTGGCTTTGGATTCACAGCAGCTTTACGGTGGTGATGTTGCAGGTGACTTGTTAGGTTGGATGTATTATAAGTTATTGACGGATTGTGAATTTTCTGATTCAAATTATATTTATTTGGAAAAACTGTTGTCTTGGCTTTTTTTTGTTCATAACGCTCATGTCATGATAAATCTGGTTAGGTCAAAACTACAGGAATATACATTTAAAAAAAATATTATAATACAATAAATATCGGTTATCGGTATCGGCCTTGAGGAGCAGAAAGTTATCGGTATCGGGGTCAAAAAATCAATATCGTGCACCCCTAATGTAAACAAATGCACATATGGATTGTTTGCTGCAACGTTTCTGAATGAATTGAAGCATTAATAAATAAGCAGATAATTAAATTAGATGTCCATAACATTTGTGTTTTTAATTAGCATAGCCTAAATAAATATGAATTCAAGAAGTTAAATACTGAATTAATGACACATTTATTAACAGGCTGAAAGTTAAAACGAAAAAAAAAAAATTAGCCTATTTAATAGGCTAAACACTGCATAAAATATAGGCCAAGCGGTGGTAAAAGGCAACTTTTTCTTTTAGGCTATAGCCTTTTAAAACAGGCTAAACTTCGTTTTGGCTTCTTGAGTTCACATTTCTTTGGTTTGCAGTGGTGCATCTGCCGGCCAATGTTCCGAGACATATTACATTTTATTTGTTAGGCTATTTGAATACACCAGCCCTAAATGGTGGATTCAAATAGCCTAACAATTATACAAATATATAAATATGTCTCAGAACATTGGCGGGGACACTGGACAGCCAGCTGAAGCGCGCCGTGGGCCATACATCCCAAACGTTGTAATCCTGCGTCTTGACCACGTTTCGGGCATTGGAGTATGACATGAATATTTTCTTTCGGAATATGCCACATCTGGAACATATTCTCGAATGCTGTTGCCATGCCAGCACTGCAGCAGTATGGGCAGGGATTAAAGCAAAAAACTAAATCACCTGACTGAACTTTTTTTCAGGCCAAGTCATATTCTTATTTTAACCTCCACTGAATTTTTTTTTAATAGCGTTAGCGTTTTAAGGGAGCCTACTTGTTTCGGTTTCGTGGATAATCCAATGTACAGTTACCCCCCCCCCCTCCCACCCAACCACCTCCAATGTACAGCCCCCCCCCCCCCTCCTCCAATGTACAGTTTCTTCGTCAAATGTATATACTCTTTTTTTAGACTCTTATTGTATCACAAACAATACTGTATTTGTAAATCTGGTATGTCATAAATGTATAGATGTAGCAGTATTGTCTATCTGTATGTCATGTATGTCATATGTTATGATGAATTGAAAATGGGGGACTCTCTGAAGCTTTCTGCTTTGCCTGCCCCGCTAAGCCAATGCGAAGGACGAGGGGGGCTGTGCTTCCTGTTCTGCCCCCTTGCAAATGGGTGTAGCATTCCCTGAGGGGGAGGAGCTGCGCATTATATGGCTTTTTTTGCTTACCTTGCTTCCTCTAGAACTTTGCGAACTCCAAAAGCGGTACTGCTGGTTCTGGTGAGGGGAGGTACTCACTGTACACTGTTCAAGATGGACATGCAGCTGTAAAATAAGAAAAGAGAAAGTTAGTGAGAAAAACATTAAAGAGGAACTACATGCAATTTCACAATTTATTCCTTCAGTTATACCTCTGTACAATTGAACATACAAGTACAAAAATATTAGTGAACATGAAAAAAAACTCCAACTCTCACTGAAGCTGCTCAATAGACAATGAATTTTGAAATATGTTATAGGTGACACTGAGCACCCAGGTGAATGTTCTGAGTTCGTAGGTACATGTTCTACTATAGAATAAAGATAATTTGGATATAAAAAAAAGTAAACAAAAGTTCTGTGGGTCCAGACTTTATACTTGATGACATCACAGGTTTGATTCTTACTTCTCACGTTTCTGGTTTGGGAGAGAAACCCAAATGAATGAATTGAAAATGGGGGACCCTGATGTAAACAAGACGAACGTCTTTCTCTGGTCTGCATCCCCTTAACAATTGTGTGTATTGAGCTGTACTGTATTGTACCCATTCTGCAATCTGTTAATAACAATCAATCAATCAATCAATCAATATTTAACAGATTGCAGAATGGGTACAATACAGTACGGCTCAATACACACAATTGTAGCGCTTCCTGCCGGGGGGTCTTGGACTGGCTGCTCGACCACCTCCCTGACCAGGCCGAAGTCAGTGACCAGGGCATCCCGGCCTTGCGACGTCACCCTGATCAGACAGTTCTGGAAGGTAGAGAATAAAATGGACAATAGTTGTTAATATTATTGTCAGCGATGATGAACAGGAAGTTTCAAGTTCAAGTTTCTTTATTAGTTGTCATACAAGAATACAGAATACTTTTATATGAAATGCTTTCCCTATTGTTAACATGTAGGAACAATTAGATCTGAAATTAGTTTAAAAACGGTTGCACTGTGGGGACAATTTAAAAGTACAGTAGATTACAGTAGATTTCATTATCTGTTCTTATGCATGCATTTGAAAGATAATATATGTATATATTATATATATGTCCCACACAACCCCACCCAACCTCCTCCTATGCACAGTTTTTAACGTCAAATGTATATACTCCCTTTTCTGGACTCTTTTTGTATCACAAACAGTACTGTATTTGCAAATCTGGTATGTCATAAATGTATAGATGTAGCAGGACTGTCTATCTGTATGTCATATATGTCCTGATGAATTGAAAATGGGGGACCCTGATGTAAACAAGACGAAAGTCTTTCTCTGGTCTGCATCCCCTTAACAATTGTGTGTATTGAGCTGTACTGTATTACATCAATCAATCAAAACAAACACATTGCTGTGACTTGTTTTTAACATGGAAATTAGCTTACAGTCTTCTCCAGAAAAAGACAAGAAGATAGATACCAGTTTCCTCTCTGTGCGTTCAGTAGAAAGCTATCTGGCTGCACGTTAGCCTTAGCTTAGCACAATGAATGGAAGCGGACATGACCGGTTAGCCTAGGCATTGTCCAACTAACACCGCTCCCGAAGGCTAACTGGTCATGTTCGCTTCCATTCATTGTGCTAAGCTAAGGCTAACATGCAGCCAGATAGCTTTCTACTGAACGCACAGAGAGGAAACTGGTATCTATCTTCTTGTCTCTCTCTGGAGAAGACGATAATAAGCTAATATCCCAAAATGTTGGCGTTCTTTTAACTTGGCTAGTAAATCTGCAGTCTGCGAAACACGTTGCTAGTAATTTAGCTGTGTTATATTAGCCTGGTAGCTACAGGCTAACGTCACGGTGACAATCCTTTTAGCAAACACATGAAACACTATAGCTAGTGTTAATCTACTATAAACTAAACTGAAATTACACCGTTTATATCCAAATGACACAAGCTGTATGCAAGATAAGACTTACATTTCAAATTGGAGCGTGGGTTTATCATCAGATTAATAGAACCTAATCCTCCAACATGCCGCCGACTGTGAAAGGGTTAATTCGGATTTTAGAGGAGTCGAGAGTCGAGACACACAAACTACCCCTCCCCCACACTGCAACTAATGATAATGTTTTCAACCTGTGGGGGAGGGGTGCATGCAGCAGTAGGCTACACAATTTTGAGCTGAGCTGAGTCTTTGAGAGTGGCAGTAGATTGATTGATTGATTGAAAATTTTATTAAGGTGATACTTGGATAGATATCACTTAAACGTTCCCAGCTTGTTATGTACATATAAACTAAGAAAAAATGTATTACAAGTTTTCTGAATTTGATGTTTATATATGCAAATGAGGCACTTCCCACATTAAATATGCACATATCATCCAATCCAATCCACTTTATTTATAAAGCACATTTAAAAACAACAAAGTTGACCAAAGTGCTGTACAAGTCCACAACATAAGATAAAACATAAAACATAAAACATTTTAATAAAAGCACACAATAAAAACAGTACAATGTGTCACATAAAAAGGCAGGTCTCTCAAAAACTGTTTAAAACACCGAAAGCCAGAGCAAATAGATGTGTCTTGAAGCGTGATTTGAACACCTGCAGAGTGGGGGCCTGCCTAACATGCAGTGGCAGCTCATTCCAGAGCGTTGGGGCTGCCACAGCAAAAGTACGGCCCCCCCATAGCTTCAGCCTGGACTTTGGAACGGCCTAGAGGAGCTGGTCAGAGGACCTGAGGGACCTTGGAGGAACATAAGGTTCCAGCAGGTCCGAGAGGTACCCCGGTGCCAAGCTGTCCAAACATGTTCCTCTGTCTCCTCCGTGTATAAACATGTTAGCTACAGCCAAAGGTCACACTTGTCTCCCAGTCACACAAGTCTCCCAGTCACACAAGTCTCCAAGTCACACAAGTCACACAAGTCTCCCAGTCACACAAGTCTCCCGAGTCTCCCAGTCACACAAGTCTCCCAGTCACACAAGTCTCCAAGTCATACAAGTCACACGAGTCTCCCAGTCACACAAGTCTCCAAGTCACACAAGTCTCCAAGTCATACAAGTCACACGAGTCTCCCAGTCACACAAGTCTCCAAGTCACACGAGTCTCCCAGTCACACAAGTCTCCCGAGTCTCCCAGTCACACAAGTCTCCCAGTCACACAAGTCTCCAAGTCATACAAGTCACACGAGTCTCCCAGTCACACAAGTCTCCAAGTCACACAAGTCTCCAAGTCATACAAGTCACACGAGTCTCCCAGTCACACAAGTCTCCAAGTCACACAAGTCACACAAGTCTCCCAGTCACACAAGTCTCCAAGTCACACAAGTCACACGAGTCTCCCAGTCACACAAGTCTCCCAGTCACACAAGTCTCCCAGTCACACAAGTCTCCAAGTCACACAAATCTTCCAGTCACACAAGTCTCCCAGTCACACAAGTCGCCCAGTCACACAAGTCTCCCGAGTCTCCCAGTCACACAAGTCTCCAAGTCACACAAGTCTCCCAGTCACACAAGTCTCCCAGTCACACAAGTCTCCAAGTCACACAAGTCACATGAGTCTCCCAGTCACACAAGTCTCCAAGTCACACAAGTCTCCCAGTCACACAAGTCTCCAAGTCATACAAGTCACACGAGTCTCCCAGTCACACAAGTCTCCAAGTCACACGAGTCTCCCAGTCACAAGTATCCTAGTCACACGAGTCTCCCAGTCACACAAGTCTCCCGAGTCTCCCAGTCACACAAGTCTCCAAGTCACATGAGTCTCTCAGTCACACAAGTGTCCAAGTCACACAAGTCTCCCAGTCACACAAGTCTCCCAGTCACACAAGTCTCCAAGTCACACAAGTCACACAAGTCTCCCAGTCACACAAGTCTCCAAGTCACACAAGTCACACGAGTCTCCCAGTCACACGAGTCTCCCAGTCACACAAGTCTCCCAGTCACACAAGTCTCCAAGTCACACAAGTCTCCCAGTCACACAAGTCGCTATAGTCTACATTACAGCGCTAGCCAGGGCTAACTCATGTTGTTAGTGGTAGCCTGTAGGAGCTCTATAGTATACATTACAGCGCTAGCCAGGGCTAACTCATGTTGTTAGTGGTAGCCTGTAGGAGCTATATAGAGTCTACATTACAGCACTAGCCAGGGCTAACTCATGTTGTTAGTGTTAGCCTGTAGGAGCTATATAGTCTACATTACGGCGCTAGCCAGGGCTAACTCATGTTGTTAGTGTTAGCCTGTAGGAGCTATATAGTCTACATTACAGCACTAGCCAGGGCTAACTCATGTTGTTAGTGGTAGCCTGTAGGACCTATAGAGTCTACTGCACCACAACATCGACAAAGCAACGGTGTTGCAAACACTCTGCCTTTATGCTTCTGCAACATCGACGCACAGCCTAATGTAACATTGTACCCGGTATGTAGCTAGGTTCCCTAGATAGATGACACTTCCCTTCTCAACCAACCCATTGATAACAAGCAGAAGTTGCTGTAGCATGTAGAGGCCTTTAGGCCTTCCCTGCTTTAAAACCTGGTGCGGGCATTTACCTTACCCAGTACCCAGTTTCCTGATGAATTGAAAATGGGGGACCCTGATGTAAACAAGACGAAAGTCTTTCTCTTTACATTACAGCGCTAGCCAGGGTTAACTCATGTTGTTAGTGGTAGCCTGTAGGAGCTATAGTCTACATGGCGGCGCTAGCCAGGGCTAACTCATGTTGTTAGTGGTAGCCTGTAGGAGCTATAGTCTACATTACATGCTAGCCAGGGCTAACTCATGTTGTTAGTGGTAGCCAGTAGGAGCTCTATAGTCTACATGGCGGCGCTAGCCAGGGCTAACTCATGTTGTTAGTGGTAGCCTGTAGGAGCTCTATAGTATACATTACAGCGCTAGCCAGGGCTAACTCATGTTGTTAGTGGTAGCCTGTAGGAGCTATATAGAGTCTACATTACAGCACTAGCCAGGGCTAACTCATGTTGTTAGTGTTAGCCTGTAGGAGCTATATAGTCTACATTACGGCGCTAGCCAGGGCTAACTCATGTTGTTAGTGTTAGCCTGTAGGAGCTATATAGTCTACATTACAGCACTAGCCAGGGCTAACTCATGTTGTTAGTGGTAGCCTGTAGGACCTATAGAGTCTACTGCACCACAACATCGACAAAGCAACGGTGTTGCAAACACTCTGCCTTTATGCTTCTGCAACATCGACGCACAGCCTAATGTAACATTGTACCCGGTATGTAGCTAGGTTCCCTAGATAGATGACACTTCCCTTCTCAACCAACCCATTGATAACAAGCAGAAGTTGCTGTAGCATGTAGAGGCCTTTAGGCCTTCCCTGCTTTAAAACCTGGTGCGGGCATTTACCTTACCCAGTACCCAGTTTCCTGATGAATTGAAAATGGGGGACCCTGATGTAAACAAGACGAAAGTCTTTCTCTGGTCTGCATCCCCTTAACAATTGTGTGTATTGAGCTGTACTGTATTGTACCCATTCTGCAATCTGTTAATAAAGTTTTCAATCAATCAATCAATCAATCAATCAATCAATCAATCAATCAATCAATCAATCAAACCTGTAAGGCCTCCCCCCCCATCATTTATGTACAATAAAAATAGCAATGGTCCTAAAACATGTTATGTTTTGATGAATTGAAAATGGGGGACCCTGATGTAAACAAGACGAAAGTCTTTCTCTGGTCTGCATCCCCTTAACAATTGTGTGTATTGAGCTGTACTGTATTGTACCCATTCTGCAATC
>NC_140183.1:13399566-13432066 GCF_963971535.1 Notolepis coatsorum | reverse complement strand
TTAAATTCAGCCAGGTCCCAGAGTTTCATGGCATGTGATTTAAAAAATAGTGTGTTTGTGTGTTCCAGATATCCTACCTTATTGATAATCAAATCAAAATCAAATGTATTTGTAAGGCCCGACAACACACGTTAATGTCCCTTCAGGCCCATGTCCCTTCAGGCTATGGATTTGCGGTGTTTTCCAGCTTATACAAAAAATATATATATTATTTTGGAATATTGCAACTACACTACACAAAAATGTGAGTACACAAGTTCAACTCATGTTCAGCCCTATGTTACTCATTAGCACTAAAAGTAATTTTTCTTTATTGTGTACGAAACTTCAGAATGTTATCTTTCAAAAGAGACCAGGCTTATGCATGTGCTATAAGCATAAAGTATAAAGATAAGCTTTGCAAAAAAAGTATGCAGTCCTCAAGTTCAAGTTAAAAAAAAATTCCACTTTTCTGGGCGCATGTTATGTGGTTAAATTTGGGATATTACAACCACTGCAGAAAAATGTGAGTGCACAAGTTCACGTTCAACTCAAGTTCAGACCTATATGCTACTCTATTTCATTAGCACTAAAAGTGATTTTCCTTTTTTGCATTAGTAACTTCAGAATGTTATCTTTCAAAAGAGACCAGGCTTATGCATGTGCTATAAGCATAATGTATAAAGATAAGCTTTGCAAAAAAAGTATGCAGTCCTCAAGTTCAAGTATAAAAAAAAATTGCCGCTTTTCTGGGTGCATGTTTCCAAGCATATGGTAAAACAATAAAGGCATCTTTGAGTAAACTTTGAGTAGAGATTCAAGAGGTTTATTCATCACATACAGTACAGTACACAAGACATAGTGAAATGAAGGTGGCCATGCCTGCTTCGATTGTGCAAAGTATCATTAAGTATCTCGAGGCTGGGGCCAGCATGTCCTCTTTTTTGGAAATCAAAATATGCTCACCCTACCTTAACCCCAACCGCTGAAGTGCCCTTGAGCAAGGCACTTAACCCCCAACTGCTCCAGTGGAGTTGCTCAGTGGCCAACTGTGTCAGACTGTGGTTGTACTGGGCAGCTCCCATGTGTGAATGGAACTGTGTGAATGTGAAGCAGGGCGTAGCTGAAAAAGAGCATCCATGCTCAGCGAACCTACCCTTGGTAGATAAAGGGTAAAAAAAAAGATATATAAAAAAATTTAAAAGATGGTGGTGCTGGGAAGAGATCACCCCCAGATTCTTCGCTGAATCTTAACCAGTGGCGGCTCGCCACTGGTGGCGCTAGGGCGCCGACCCACCTGTTAAATGAGAGAAGAAGAAAAAAAAACTTTTTTGTTTTTTGTTTTATAGCCCTATAAATAATATAAACATGTTTAAAATGAATAATATTTACTCATTTTAAGTATGTTTGTATTTCCAATGCACAATATAACGTTATTATCTAAATAAAAAAAACAGCGTTTTCATGGGCAGGAAGTGACGTTTTTTTTTATTTTTTCGTATTTCTCGCCCGGGCAAGAAGCGATAGCGCTCTGACTGCGCGTCACAGTTTGATCGCTGTCTCCGTCACAGCCAATCAGTGCATACGGCGTTGTGCGTTGAAATATGACTATTATGTTGGAATCCGAGCGCGATTTGAAGCGGTCTAGAAAGCAGCGTGAACTTCCGTGAGAATTTCCATAGCCGCATTTCGCGGAGACGCTCTCTGATTGGCCGACGCCAGTATTTTTTTCTATGGCAGAATTTCACAGAGACGATCTCTGATTGGCCGAATCCAATTTCTAATGTTCCAATTCTAGCTTCTAGCTTGGTTCCTGGTACTAGGACTGTTGTTTGTCTTAGAGCGTGCCGTGCTGTGACTGCAAGTTCTTTAGACTGTTAAGCTTAGGCACTCTTTCAAAGTTGGTTAAGGTTAGAGTTTGTCTTAGAGCATGGCGATAGAACACCAGGTAGTTTGCAGTCTGTTCGAGCGGAAATGGACAAAGGAATGTACTTGTTGAGTGTTGTGCTAACGTCGACGAGCTCAGCTGAGCTAACACTTGGCTAACAAGCTATATGGCGGATTATACACGTTTCCTGCCCTGGACGTTTCAACTAAACAGTGAGTCTCTCTCTCTCTCTCTCTAACGTTAGTACTACTAGGCTGGTGCGGGCTAACTGGCTATCGTTCTGGGAGCTAACGTTAGTAGTACTACTAGGCTGGTGCGGGCTAACTGGCTATCGTTCTGGGAGCTAACGTTAGTAGTACTACTAGGCTGGTGCGGGCTAACTGGCTATCGTTCTGTGATTTGTTTACTTGGTAACACGGGTTGCTAAGGAATTTAGGTTCGAGGTTGAAGAAATCTCTCTCTCTCTCTCTCTCTCTCTCTCTCTCTCTCTCTCTCTTCTTAACGTTAACGGTTGTAAATAGTTTTTTTAGGAGCAGTACTACTGCTGGCCATTCATGAAGCGAGACATTGCTGATTGTTTATTTATCGATGGCTCATTGATTTAACTACTGCAGCTCTCTCGGATTGAAAATACGTGGATTATGGCTTGTTCAATATCGTCTATGTTTGAATGAATGAATGAATGAGAACTTTATTAACAGATTGCAGAATGGGTACAATACAGTACGGCTCAATACACACAATTGTTAAGGGGATGCAGACCAGAGAAAGACGTTTGTCTTGTTTACATCAGGGTCCCAGATTTTCAATTCATATCGATAGTTTAATAGCTAGCCTTGGCTCGTTTAACAATATGCAAAATATGTGTACAGCCGTGTACTCATACTGAAGTTATTCTTGGTATATAATAGGTCTGATTGTGTAACGAATCGATTCCACGTCGCACTGTGTGTGAGAGAGAGAAGGAGAGAGGGAGAGATCTGCCTGTGTTTGGAGACGGGCGAGTTTTGTTTCTAACTTTTCTATTTATATTGTGTTTCAAGTTGTGAATTAGAGTCTAGACTATACTTTATTTGACTGGTTGTGTGTTGTTGTAGTAACAGCTGAGCGACTCGTTCATAAGAGCCGATTCATTGCCGTGAGCGTGAGTCGAATCGCTCACGTCTTGCCATGAGTCTTGCGTGGTACAGTACTGTACTGTACATGTTCGCAAAATATTTGGTATAGCGCCCCTAGTGGCGAAGTACCCAGCGGCCGCCACTGATCTTAACACGTACCGGCACTTCAAATCTGACGGTGATGGGGAGTCTGGTGACGAGAGCAGGATATGGGGGAAGAGGTGGCCCAAACACAAATTTTTTCCTGGATAGGATACAGAGCCTATTGTCCGGCAGCTTGGCTAGCTGAGTGCTGACACTCTAAACCACATCCACCGCTCACTAGCCTAGAAGCTGGCTGACGTAGAGTCTCTTATTGTATCAGAGATTACAGCTAAAAATGTACCTCCTTGAGCAAAGACCTGCGCAAACCATCGGTTACAGCAACAGGAAATATCAGGGGTTATGTTTATGTTTATTAGGATCCCCATTAGTTATCATCAATGTGTTGACTATTATTTCCTGGGGTCATATATCACATACATAATCAATAGAAAATAAAACAAAAGGTCCTAGGTGAATCCATTTCAAAAATAAAAAATAAAACACAAAGTAAACAGAAGAAGTTCGACAATAGAGATCCTGCAGCACAGAATGCACAAAGTCAGCAATGTTGCACTCAATAATCAACACAAAAGTGAATGTCAGGCAAAACGTAGGGAGGTACAGACCACAGTGTGTACTCCCTGGCTTTTATGCAAAACCATCCACGGCCCTAGAAGTTCATCCCTTGCTCCTCTTCAATCTGCAGATGGAACAACTCTTCTCAAGGACCAGTACCAAATCACCGGAAGATAATAATAATTAATAACAATAACTTGCATTTATATAGCGCTTTTCTAGACACTTGTACAGTAGGCCTCCTTCACCACCACTGGTAGCACCCAACCTTGGGCTATGCAGGCTCAATGGCTACCATACACTGGCACCCAGCACACATCACACTACACAGTGGCTGAACGGCTCAGGAGACAGGGATTGATATCAGCCAATTAAGGGGAAGGGATTATTAGGTGGCCTTGATGTCAGAGACCTGATTGGGAATTTGGCCAGGAACGTCGATGACCCCCTACTCTTTACGATAGGCGTCCTGGGTTCTTTAACGACCAAATTCAGTCAGGACCTCGGTTTAGCGTCTCATCCGAAGGACGGCACTCACAGCTGTATGTTGTCCCTATCACTGTAACAGGGGCATTGTTACTGACAAGTCCAGAGGACAGAGTGCCCCCTGCTGGACAACAACACCACTTTCCGACAGCAGCCTTGACCGGGGCTCGAACCGGTGATCTTCCAATCATGAGTCCGGAGCTCTACTCATGTAGCTACGCTGCCGGACAAGATGGGCTGAACACTCAACCCGGCCAAATCAAGCTGACTGCAGAGTGTTAGAAGAACTGCCCAATCACCCTGCTGTGATCTCCCACCAACCTTCTCTGAGGTCTTATGGCACCATGTCCTTGAAAAACAATAAGACACCTGGACCAGATGGCATTCCAGCTGAAACAATCAGACAGGGAGGCTATATGTGCACGGGATCACTCCACCTGTACATTCAAGAAATCTGGGAGCATGAGACCATCCTCCAACAATGCAAGGATGCAAACATTGTGACAATCTTATAAGAACGAAGGAGGAAAATGTGTTTGTGGCAACAACGGAAGCATCTCACCGCTCTTTGTTGCAGGGAATTAAGGTTCTGGCCAAAGTAATGCTACACAGGCTCAATCGCAACATCTCTGAAAACCTGCTGCCAGAATGCCAGTGTGGTTTTGTTAGGATCGCAGCACTGTGGATATGATTTTCACCATCCGGCAGCCACAAGAAAAATGCAGACACCAAGATATCTTTGTGGCCTTTATTGACTTTCCAAAGGCTGTTGTTGACGCAGTCTCTGGAATGTCTTACGCAAGTACGGTTGTCATTCATCAGCATCTTGTGCCACGCTGCCCGGGAGGAGCGGGAATCAAACCGGGAACTACGGCTTTCATTCATCAACATCTTGTGCCAGTTTCACGAAGGGACGACGGCCTGTGTAACTGCTGGAGCCTGTGTAACTGCTGGAGCCTGTGTAACTGCTGGAGGCCAGGAATCCCAGCCCGTAGTGTGTCATGGTTCCGGCCAGGGATCCTGTCCGAACAATATGAACAGTCGTTTTCTGCCGCCCTCTGGTGGCCAAACGCAGCAGCTCCAGATATTGGACCTTATCAGGCCTTTAGTCCTAGGTCTTCTGGATATCTTTAATGTTGTGTTTCCTCTGTTCATGTTGTGTGGTGCATTTTAGCTTGTGTTTTAAAAGGTTTATCTTTACATATGTTTCCTTAAAAGGTTTATCTTTACATATGTTTCCTGAAAGGTTTATCCTTTTCATATGTTTCCTTTAAGGTATCCTTTTCATGTTCCTTTAAAGGTTCATCTCTTTTACATATGTTTTCTGTAAGTGTTAATACTTTACTTGTGTTTCCTTTAAGGCTCATCCCTTTACACATGTTTTTAATAGTGTTAACATCTTTACATATGTTCCTTTAAGGGTTGTTCTTTTACATATGTTTTTCCTTTTAGATATTCCTTTACACATGCTTTTATTAATGAGGTGAGTTTTGTTTTACTATGCCTTGTGTTCTCCAGCCTGACCTTCTACCAGCTCGCACTTATTAGTAATCGCGGGCAGTATATAGAGCTGCCCGTTCCTCACATTCATTGTCGTTCCATTGTATTGTTTTGTTTCTCCACAGTTGTGTTCGGTCACGTACTCACCTTGTCACCAGTGTTTCCCCGTGAGTCCGTTCCTCTTAGTCCATATTTTTTCCAGCACTGCTGAGTTTGTTTTCGGGTTGTACAGTTCGCTTTTGTTTTGCTACCGTTTGCAACGTGTATCTTTGTCGCAACTGTAAAGTAAAAGCCTGTTCACTTCATTCCGTTGTCTCAGTCTCTTCTCTCTCTGCTCGTGTTACCTGCATTTGGGGTCTCCTCTTCTATGCCACGCCGAACCCTCACAGTCTGAGTCTCCACGGGGTTCGCTAAGGCTGTGTGCTCGCACCAGTTCTCTTCAACATCATTATCCTGTCTGTCACATCACTACTGCCCAAAGACACTTCAACCCAGAGCGGTGTGACCTTTGAGACCGGATGGAAACCTTTCTAACACTCGAAGGCTCCTGGCAAAGACCAAGTTAACATCTCCAATCCAATCCAATCCAACTTTATTTGTGTAGCGCGTTTAGAAACTGAGAGCGTTGGGGCCAGCCTAATGTGGGGGGGGCAAATCGTGCCACAGTTTGGGGGCTGCAACCGCAAATGCACCATCCCCCCTGTTTTTTAGCCTGATATCTGAAGATATCCTGGAGTCACAGTACGCTGATGACTGTGCTCTTGTTGCACATTCACTGGAGGCCCTGCGCCCTCTGACTTCCTACAAATATCTGGGAAGCATCATCTCCCACAGATGTACCATTGATGTGGAAGTGGAAAACCCCCTGAGAAGTCCTCATCGTCCTTTAGTTGGTTAAGGAAGAGGCTTATTTGAAAACAATAACCTGTAAATACACACAATCTTCCTGTCTGGTTATGAAGCACATGGACAACAGATAGCCGGCACATACATGGCAAATGGTGCATTTATATATATATCTTTTATCCAAAGCGCTTTAAATTTGTTCCTCACATTTTACCCATTCACTCACACATTCACACACAGAGGCAACCATGCAAGGTGCCAACCTGGTCATCGGGAGCAGTTAGGGGTTAGGTGTCTTGCTCAAGGACACTTCGGCACGCTGCCCAGGAGGAGCGGGAATCGAACTGGGAACCTCCGGATTACCAGACGAGCCACTATCACGCCCATAAAGCTGCTCCAGGTCTTTCACCTCAAGTGCCTACAATGTAGAGTCAAGTGGCAGGATCACACATGTGACACTCCACACTCTTCGCTGGTTCGCACATGTCACAAGAATGGCCAGAACAACGGCTAAAGAGGAGGACTCTGTATGGCCAGCAACACCACGGCAAACGCTCAGCGGGCAGAAAAGGTGCGATAAGAACCAGGTCAAAATCACCTTGAAGAAAATGTAACCTGGAAAACGCAGAGCGATGATCCATCAGGTGGTGACAATGTGACGAGGGTTTACACAAACTAGAGATAATATCACAAATGAAGGGCATGTCCCCCAGGCCATCAGAGCCTTGAACACTGAACTCTACACACACAAGCACACATGCGCACACACACAACACACACACTGTACACGCTCACACACTAGCAGCCACTTTAACATGAGCACACACACTCATGCTGCACACGCTTACACTTATGGTCACTTTACAAAAGGAAAGGTCACTTTAAGAATAGTATAGTATAACTTGAGATTGTATAATATAGCATTGTATAACAGTGTACATAAAGACCCAGTGCCTCATCCGTAGCAAACAGTGTATTGCACTACCACTGGACCTAGCATGTCCTACCATGCTCTGTAAATAACTCATGTACATATACCGATATGCCCTACTTTGTTTACTTGTTTATTGTACAATGTCGTTCTATTGGATTCTTATTATATATTACTATTGTATTATGCACATCGTTGCGGGCAAGACCCCCCGCATTTCATTGTATACCTGTATGCCATGACAAATAAAACTCTTGACTTGACTTGACATGTAAAGACACATGCACACCTGACAACACTACACCCACAAACACCAAATCCAACATGCACACCTGACAACACTACACTCACAAACACCAAATCCAACATGCACACCTGACAACACTACACCCACAAACACTAAATCCAACATGCACACCTGACGACACTACACCCACAAACACCAAATCAAACATGCACACCTGACAACACTACACCCACAAACACCAAATCAAACATGCACACCTGACAACACTACACCCACAAACACCAAATCAAACATGCACACCTGACAACACTACACCCACAAACACCAAATCAAACATGCACACCTGACAACACTACACCCACAAACACCAAATCAAACATGCACACCTGACGACACTACACCCACAAACACCAAATCAAACATGCACACCTGACAACACTACACCCACAAACACCAAATCAAACATGCACACCTGACAACACTACACCCACAAACACCAAATCAAACATGCACACCTGACGACACTACACCCACAAACACCAAATCAAACATGCACACCTGATGACACTACACCCACAAACACCAAATCCAACATGCACACCTGACAACACTACACCCACAAACACCAAATCAAACATGCACACCTGACAACACTACACCCACAAACACCAAATCAAACATGCACACCTGACAACATTAAACCCACAAACACCAAATCAAACATGCACACCTGACAACACTACACCCACAAACACCAAATCCAACATGCACACCTGACAACACTACACCCACAAACACCAAATCAAACATGCACACCTGATGACACTACACCCACAAACACCAAATCCAACATGCACACCTGACAACACTACACCCACAAACACCAAATCAAACATGCACACCTGACAACACTACACCCACAAACACCAAATCCAACATGCACACCTGACAACATTAAACCCACAAACACCAAATCAAACATGCACACCTGACAACATTAAACCCACAAACACCAAATCCAACATGCACACACCTGACAACACTAAACCCACAAACACCAAATCCAAACATTTATGTGTCTTGGAGAGCAAGTTAGGAATCTGACTTTACGGTCACCGAAGGACACGCTGCTAAATGCAGAAGAAGAAGAAGTCATCATCCGACCCGAAGGACTACTTTAAGCAAATAATAGTTTGTGTGTATTTCTCCGACTCCATGTGTTGTGTGTGTGAGAGAGAGAGCCAGGAGGCTGAGGACACAGACAGGCTGTGATCACAGACGTCAGAGGGTCCTCCGAACGCCTCCGTGGGGACTTCCAGGCACGTCATGGTGAGCTGGCTGCCAAAGGGAGGGTTTTTCACATATTTTTTTTGTTGTAAATGATTTCACGTCCCTAGTTTCTGTTGCTTTTGTCTGTGTGTTTGCTCAGCGGCACAGCCGTGCTACCGCTCCAGATAGAACCAACTAGACACATCGATCTTGCATGAAAAGTCCGCCTGGGTTCATTGAAGTGAAGGTGTGGTGCCTTTGGGTGGGTGGGGATGGGAGTTATATTATGTATGTATGCATGCATGCATGTATGTATGTATGTATGTATGTATGTATGTATGTATGTATGTATGTATGTATGTATGTATGTATGTATGTATGTATGTATGTAATGTATGTATGTATGTATGTATGTATGTATGTATGTATGTATGTATGTATGTATGTATGTATGTATGTATGTATGTATGTATGTATGTATGTATGTATGAATGCATGTATGTATGTATGAATGTATGCATGCATATATGTATGTATGTATTAGGGCTGACCCCTATTAGTCGAATAGTCAACTAATCGGTCGAAAGGAGCCGTAGTCGACTGCCAACCTCTTAGTCGAATACAATTTTTATTATTTTTTTTTCTTTTTAATTTATAAAATTATTATTATAGGGCGGTCAGGTGGGTAACGGAGATTGCGTTCGTCACCAACCCCGGAGACGCTGGATTCGCCTGTTTGAATCCAGCTCACAGCTCCGGGGTTGTCACCAGCTTGGCTGGCCGTTCACACTAATACAATTGGCAGTATTAGAGGGTGGGAGAAGCTGGCGGGGTGGGTCCGGGTCGTTGTAAACAGCGACTCCTACAGTTCGGTCGGGGCGCCTGCTAAGCGCGGATAGGATCTAAGTGGGATAGTGTGATCCTTCCACACGCTACGCCCTCTCAGTGAGAATCCATGCTGCCAGGTGAAAAGAAGCGGTTGATTGGCTGGACGTGTGTCGGAGGAAGCACGTGGTAGCCTCCACTCTCCCAGACCGACTGTGGGGGGTAAGTGCGCAGCGACCAGGAAGAGGATTGGGAATTGGCATAACGACTAACATTGGGATGGGAGAAAATCGGAGGAAAAAGTAGGGGGGAAAAGATAAAAAAAAATTAAAAATTAAAGATTATTATTATTATTTAAAAAAAAATGTATCATTCTTTCCAAAAGAAAAGAGGCCTAGAAGCGTGGCTAACGCTAATGGCACACATACCAGAGGCACGGTGGTGTAGTGGTTAACACTGTCGCCTCACAGCAAGAAGGTCCATGGTTCTATTCCCGCTTGGGGACCAGGTTTCCATGATGCCAGGTACTCAGGTGGGGTATCTCCCAGGCCTTTCTGTGTGGAGTTTGCATGTTCTCCCCGTGCTCGCAAGGGTTCCCCCCCCCCGATAAGATAAACCCAATGGAAAAACATGAACAACAGATCGGTAACGCTGTGGCGTCCTTGACGAAGACGGACAGGAGCACTTGGATTGGTCCCCGGGGGCGCGGCTCACATTGACGCCCTATCTGCTCCCGGCTGCCCATGGGGGGAAGGACAACGGGATGGGAAAAGTGCAGAGAGACATTTCATCTGCGACTCAGTGCATGTGTGTGTGTTGCTGTGGGTCGCCCATCTCGCGTGTGTGTGTTAAACTGCATGACAAATAAAGACTTCTAGTCTAACAATTACAACTGTCTAAGAAAACAGGCACAGAGGCACTGAAAGAGGATTTCACCCATCTAATGAACACACTAGAGTTCAAGTTTCTTTAATAGTTGTCATACAGAAGTACAGAATACTTTTATACAAAATGCTTCTTACTGTTACGCTCCAGAGACTGTGCTAGACAAGATAAGTATGAAATAAAATAGTATAACATGTAAAATAGAAGTAAAAATAGAGGTCACAGTGTTCAGTATAGACATATGTACAATGTTCAATGCAGAATAGAAGTAACTGAGTTACCATACAATATACAATATACTATGCAATGTACTAATATACAATACTATATAGTGCAAAGCAGAAATGGGATGAGGTACAATTTAGGTACAATTTACAGTAAGGTGTACGAGTTGTAGTGCAAATCCTTTACGAATAAATATAAAGTGTGTTTAGGTGATCTAAAGTGTGGAGAGTGGGTGCTGCAGTGTGTTGTTTGTTTAAAGTGAGTGTGTGCGTGTGGGTGTGTGTGCTGTGTGCATTTGATGGTTGTTGCATAGTGTTTATTGTTCGTTGAGCAGCCTGATGGCCTGGGGATAGAAGCTTCTTCTGAGTCTTTCTGTGCTCGCCTTAAGACTCCGGTATTGCTTGCCTGACCGCAGCAGTTCAAAGAGGCAGTTGTTCGGGTGGCTGGAGTCCTTGATGATTATCTTAGGCTGAGGTTACACCTTTCGTATCATCTTCGTATTGTTTTCTTATACGCATCGCCGCGTATCGCTGCGACGTCATGCGCCTCGAGTCACACTTTCGTTTTTTTTTCGTTTTGTCACCAGAGCACACTGATGTAGTACACTGCCAAAGCAGTAGGTGGCAGTAGGTGGCAAACATGAAGGCAATTTCAACCAATCAGAACGAATGTGCCAATACACTTCCTGGAAGCTCCAGCAAAGAAAATGTAAATAAGGCAGGCGCCTATGCCGCGCCACCATCTTGCTCAATGCAGCAATTCTTTTTTCAGCGAAGCCTAATAAAAGTGCAATAAACAAAACGGATACATTCACTGTGTGTTCTGCCTGTCATTTGTTGATGAAACAAAACTAACATCAACACAAGTGACCACCAAGAGCGGATAGTTTAGGCTAAAAAACGATCGGATGCATTGTAGCATTGTTAGCTGCATGCTAACGTCAATGGAGTATTGTGGCTAGAAGCTACCGTTAGCTCACGCTACTTAGCCAGCATCAAAACTGATGATATCGCGAGCTATCAGTAGTTAGATAACATTAGAGACAACGCTGTGTGTATTAAACAAAGGTGAATAGATGACTGGGCCATTTTGTTTAATGCTTCTTAAGTTGAAAGAGGAACTCTGAGCTAACAGGGTCTGAATCCTGATAGCTCACGTTAGCCAGCTGCTCATGCCATCGGTAATGCTAGCAGAATGAATGGATGTAAACTTTATTTAACATATTGCATATGGGTACAATACAATACGACTCAATACAAACAATTGTTAAGGGAATGCAGACTGTTGTAGCTTGGACTGGGGTCCTTATAACAATAACTTGACAACACATGGTAGCTGAAGCTATTTGGGACACGGAGCTCTGTCCCAAACACACACACACACACACTCTGCTGTCACCGGAAGGGCACGCAGATGGTATCTACTGCGCATGGGCGTTTTCGCAACAACGGCTAGCGTGCTGACTACACGCTGTTTGTCGACTCGTTTTTTTGCGTATCTCCAAACGCAAACACAATTTTGCGTTTCAGCCGTATCCACAAAAAAACGCCAAAATACGCGTTTCTGTGTAGATAGGACATCATACGTCGTCAAAAACGTATAAAAAAACGCCAGGAATACACTAGTCTAACCTCAGCCTTAGACTTACCCCTGCACCGCTTGTTGTAAATGCTCTGGAGGGTGGGAAGCCCCCCTCCAATTGTGCGTTTGGCTGAACGTGTCACTCTTTGTAGTCTGCTACGGTCTTGTGCAGTGCTATTCCCAAACCAGGAGGTGATGTTGCCAGTCAGGATGCTCTCTATTGTACATAGAAGTTCTTAAGGATCTTCTGACTGACTTGGAACTTCCTTAGGAGCCTGAGGAAGTAGAGGCGTTGTTGTGCCTTCTTCACAACACTGTCAATGTGTGTGGTCCATGTCAAGTCCTCGGATATGTGGGCTCCGAGGTACTTGAAACTGTTCACTCTCTCAACCGGTGCCCCGTCGATGCTGAGGGGGCTGTAGTCCTTGACCCCCGACCTCCTGAAGTCCACAATCATCTCTTTTGTTTTGCTGACGTTCAGGGAGAGGCAGTTCTCCTGACACCACTGTGACAGATTCTCTACCTCTTCCAGGTAGGCCCTCTCGTCGTTGGCAGAGATCAGGCCCACCACTACTGTGTCATCAGCAAATTTGATGATTGTGTTGTTGTTCCGCTGTGCCACGCAGTCATGTGTGTACAGGGAGTAGAGGAGGGGGCTCAGAACACAGCCCTGGGGGGCCCTTATGTTGAGGGTGATGGATGAGGAGGTGCAGTTGCCTGCTCTTACCACCTGGGGTCTGCCCGTCAGGAAGTCCAAGACCCACTGGCAGAGGTCATAGTTCAAGCCCAGGCCCCTGAGCTTGGCTATGAGTTTGGAGGGGACTATGGTATTGAATGCTAAGCTGTAGTCGATGAACAGCATTCTCACATAGTTCCCCTGCCTCTTGTACAGGTGTGATGCTGCTGTGTGCAGCACATGGGCTATGGCGTCCTCCGTGGACCTGTTAGGGCGGTATGCAAATTGCAGGGGGTCCAGGTTGATGGGGAGGGAGGAACAGATGTAGCCCTTCACTAGCTTCTCAAAGCACTTCATGGCTATGGAGGTGAGAGCTACAGGGCGGTAGTCGTTGAGGCAAGCGGGCGTAGATTTTTTGGGTACAGGGATGATGGTGGACTTCTTCAGACAGGTGGGGATGACAGCCTGTTCTAAGGACAGGTTAAAGATGTCAGTGAATACCGGGGCCAGTTGGTCGGCACAGACTTTTAGGACGCGGCCGGGGATGCCGTCCGGTCCTGCTGCCTTCCTGATATTCACTTTTTTAAAGGTCCGCCTCACCTCATGCTCTGTTACCCTGAACACTGAGTCTCCATCAGCAGACCCCCCCCCCCATTGCCGTGGCTTGTAGGCTGGTGTTGTTATTCACAGCCTCAAACCTCGCATAGAAGGTATTGAGATCATTTGCTAAGGAGATGTCACTGTTCAGTTTGAGGGAGGTGCCTTTGTAATCTGTCATTGTTCTGAGGCCCTGCCACATACCTCTAGAGTCAGCCTGTTCAAACTGAAGTTCAACTTTATCCCTATAACGCCGTTTTGCCTCTATTACTGCTCTCCTGACGTTGTATCTTGCCGTCTTGTGTTCATCCATGTTGCCTGTCACAAGCCCGGTGTTGTAGGCTGAGGTGCGCACTTTCAGAGCCTCACGGACGGATTTATCTACCCAGGGCTTTTGATTTGGGTAGATTCTAATTGTGGTAGAGGGGATTGTTTCTTCTACCAGAGTACAGACAAAGTCAAGCACCGTTTCAGTGTATTCGTTAATATTGGCTGTGTTATCACGGAATACATTCCAGTCTGTGCATTCAAGTGCAGCCTGGAGTGTCTCCTCTGACGTCACAGTCCAACGCTTAACCTCTCGCGATACTACCGGCGTTCGCTTAAGACTCTGTTTATATTTTGGCAAAAGAAAGATGGCGGCGTGATCGGACTTACCGAATGGACTAAGAGCCTGTGACTTGTACCCATTCTTAAATTGCGAGTATACATGGTCTAATATGTTCTCGCCTCTGGTGGGACAGGTCACATGCTGATAGAAATTCGGCAACACTTTTTTAAGACGCGCGCTGTTGAAATCGCCCAGAACCAAAATGGCAGCGTCAATGTTAGCTATCTGTAGTTTGTTTACCTCGTCGTGTAGCTTTGAAAGTGCGGCCCCAGTGTTCGCTTGTGGTGGGATGTATACTCCGATCATGATGATGGACGTTAGCTCCCTCGGGAGAAAGAAGGGTCGGCATTTGATGGTGATATACTCCAGGTCTGGGGAGCAGTGGTTAGACAATTCCTTTGCGTTGCCTATATCGCACCACTCCTTGTTTACCATGAAAGCTATGCCGCCTCCTTTCGTCTTTAGTGATTCTTCTGCCGTTCAGTCCTTGCGGAGAACGAAGAAGTGATCTGCCGGTTCTATTGCATGGTTTGGGACGTCTGGAGACAGCCACGTCTCTGTGAAACAGAGGACGTTGCAGTCCTGAATGTCCCTCTGGAATTGGATCCGTGCTCTGATGTCGTCCAGTTTGTTTCCTATCGATTGCACATTGGCCAACAATATGCTGGGCAATGTGGTTCTGTGTCGCTTGGATCTCAATCTGTTTCGGACGCCGGCTCTTCTACCTCGTCGTCGCGCCTTTTCCTTGCTTCGGCCGCAACAAAGGATCTCCGCTGGCCACTGTTGTTGTTCAGCAATCCGATCCAGAGAGCAATCCAGTCGGTAAGTTTTCCTTAATCCAATGTCAATGAGTGACTGACGGTCATACACATATAATGCACCAACAGTTGGTGCAAATAAAACTCTTAAAACTATAAAAATGAACAAAGACTAGACTAGACAAATATCAAGATGTATCCATCAGTGGACCAATTGCATGCTTTTGCAGAGGACAAGAAGCCTTCAGTCGACTCCTTCAGACATTAAGCACCCCCCACAGCCCAAATGGAATGATTAAAATTTTTTTTAAAAATGTGTCGACTAATAGTCGACTAACAGCAAGTTTTGGCCTATCATAGTCGACTATCCAAATCCTTAGTCGGGGACAGCCCTAGTATGTATCAATCTATGCATGCATGTATGTATGTATGTATGTATTATATATGTGATCCCGGACAATGGTAGCATATTAATCACACGGAATACGATGTTCACAGGTACCACAGACCATGGCTGTAGCTAGCTTTATTGCCATAACAACAACGCCCAAAGTGGCCTGAGCTGTCACCTTAAGAAGTGCTCGCCCTCCCCCTAGAGGGCAGGAGTAGGAATGGTGAGGTAGTCAAACACCCACAGGCCACAGCCACATACATCACAGTATGTATGTATGTATGTATGTATGTATGTATGTATGTATGTATGTATGTATGTATGTATGTATGTATGTATGTATGTATGTATGTATGTATGTATGTATGTATGTATGTATGTATGTATGTATGTATGTATGTATGTATGTATGTATGTATGTATGTATGAATGTATGTATGAATATATGCAGGGACGTGCACAGGACTTTAGACGGGCAGGTGCTCAAAGGCTGAAAAGGGCACTATACCTGTGTGTGTTTTAACCGAGCGCACGTAGCGCACAAGCCCGATTTTTAAGGGCCCTTTTTGGGCGGGGGGGCCCCCTTTTTATGCTTTTTGGGGGGTTTTAGTGATCAAATATTGAATATTGAACTATAATAATCAGTGCAGGAGCTCACTTATCCTTGAAAGACACTTTTATCACTGACTTAAAAGGCCCATACATCTCCATAAATGTTCAGGGGGGAGGGAATAAGTGCTTACCCTACAGACCCCAAGAAGTGCTGTATATTCTGCATTGTTTAATATAAATGCATTTTTTATTCCAATCCCGATTTGTATTTGAGAATCCCATCAGACTTGACTTCTTCGTGTCCCTCAGTGAGTGTAATACCAGCATTCAACTGTATGCGCCACAGCGGTTTCTATCATCATCATCATCATCACCACCAGGGGCGTCCATTTGGTATGGCAAGGTATGGCTCTCGCCATACCTTGGCAAATAAAAATGTAAAAAAAAAAAAAAAAAAAAAAATTACAATTTTTTATGTTGATTTAGAATTCGAATGTCAACATTATGAATGAAGCTTCGAACTATTCGGTACAGCCCTAGCATGTTTTGATATTGTCAATTATCTCACTTTTACTAGGTGACTTTTACTATGAGTAACTGAAATATGCCAAAAAAAAAGGAAAATGGACATAGGGAGTTTTTTTTTATCAAAGGGCAGCAGAGACAAGTGATACAGGGACACAGGTAAGGTCTGGCTTAGTGATTATAATAGTGCAGTTCAGCATTCAGTAACCCATACTTTTTTTGAATGTGTTTTTGATACTACATTCTGTTGAACACACACCTCAAAACCGTACCTAAGGAAAATTGGCTCAATTGCAAGAAAAGTAATAGACAGTTATGATATTACATTCTGCATAATTCGTATGCAAAATATTGTGGTTCCCTGCTTTAGTCTGTTGACACATTTCTATACAAAAAATGCTTGTGTAGTCCTGTGTCATACCTAAATGTCATATAACTGAATTGTATAGAAACAACTCACCAAAAGTGACTATTGCACAACTGATTTGACAAAAAAAATTCCCCCCCCCCCCCCTACTCGCCATACCTTGCCTTTTACTGAAAGGACGCCACTGATCACCACCCATGCTATGCATACAATATATAGGTCCGCGGAGAGGCACGCTGAGGAGGCCGTGCAAACTGCAATGGAATATGGGGCATCTCTCGCTCTTTACCTAATATTTTGATTCTATCCTGACATTTTTCAGTTGGAAGGGCAGTCTATATGCGTAACGAAATTTTATTTTTTTTATTAAATTTTCTTTTCAAAAAGGGCACTTTTTTATGAGGCTAAAAAAGGCAGGTGCTCAAGCACCCCTTGGGCTTTATGTGTGCATGTGCCTGAATGTATGCATGCATATATGAATGTATGCATGTGTGTGTTTAGTGAATGCATGTATGTATGTACCTATGCATGCATGTATGTATGAATGTATGTATGCATACATGTATGTATGTATGCATGCATGTATGTATGAATGCATGCATGTGTGTGTAGTAGGGCTGTCCCCGACTAAGGATTTGGATGATCGACTAGGATTGGCCAAAATGTGCCGTTAGTTGACTATTGGTTAAAAAAAGAAAAAAAAAAGTATAATATTTTTAAAAAAGTGCCGCTGTGACTGCCTCTGGTATGCGTGCCATTAGCGTTAGCCACGCTTCTAGGCCTCTTTTCTTTTCTATATATTCGACTAAGAGGTTGGCCAGTCGACTACGGCCCCTTTCGACCGATTAGTCGACTAATCGATTAATAGGGGTCAGCCCTAGTGTGTAGTGTACTGTGTGTGTGTGTGTGTGCGTGTGTGTGTGTGTGTGTGTGTGTGTGTGTGCGTGCGCGTTGTGTGTGTGTGTGTGTGTGCCTGTGCGTGTGTGCGTGTGCGTGTGCGTGTGCGTGTGTGTGTGTGTGTGTGCCTGTGCGTGTGTGCGTGTGCGTGTGCATGTGTGTGTGTGTGTGTGTGTGTGTCCTTCTCTGCTTTCCCATATAATTGCCAAAGCACATCCTACCCTGCATCAATATAGCATGAACCTATTAAACCCTTAATAATGTGTTTGTTTATCCAGTTTTGATGGTTTTCTAATGTGGAATATGTCCGATTCGCTCACGGAAAATAGACACAACGCCGAAAAAACCTGGTGTGCCGACGAGTCTAATCTGTCTAACAAGGGCCCCTGAAGGAGACGGGCTGCCAGACCCTGGCGCTCGCCGCCACTCCGGGGGCCGCTGGCGGTGCTTCCAGTGTACCGGCCACGTTACTACTTTCTGGTAGAACCTTTTCTTGGAATTCTAAAGCTCCACCGGAGTTTCACTGAACAGTAGCCATGAGGTTAGTCCGTTTTATGTACAGGATTAACCCTTTCACTGCGACAATTCTACAGAGGGTTAACCCTTTCACTGCCACACGACAGCCGGTTGTGTGATAGTAAAGGGTTATAACCTTCTGTCGCGGGGCAGTGAAAGGGTTAATGACGCCGGATATTCCCGTCCTCTGACTCCCCGGGTTTTTAGCCTTTGAAGCGAAATACTAGCCTCACTCTGGTTTTATTTGTCCACCTCCAGTAGGTGACAGTGACATTCTATCTGTAGAGGACAGAGAGGGAATGAGAAGAGACACTTGTTTAACAGCCAGCGGTGTCCGGCTCTCGTCCTCAACGCTGCGCTCGCGTACGTATATACACAGAGAACATCTGGCGGGGTGTTTAACGCCGCTGTAAAACGCAGCTCCACGCTCCTCCCGCCCGGGCGGGTTCACAACACATGACGTGCTGTCATCTCCAGGCTCGGCCCTCTCCTTTATTACCGCGCTCCTCCTGGAGCTCCACGCCCCTCCAGCCCTGTCACCTCCAGGCTCGGCCCTCTCCTTTATTACCGCGCTCCTCCTGGAGCTCCACGCTCCTCCAGCCCTGTCACCTCCAGGCTCGGCCCTCTCCTTTATTACCGCGCTCCTCCTGGAACCAGAGCCCACATAGAGCCCAAAGGGTGCTCGAGCACCTGCCCTTTTTATGCCAGTTTTTTATTATTATTTTTTGCTTGCAGATCCACTTTACACCAACAACTAAATACTGTACATGTACAAATATGTTCGGTTTGTACAATTATGCTAAAAACCAATAATAAACAATACAGTCAACTCTTGAAGTCAAAACTATTTGAGGCACTCATCACTTCCCAGTGCAATACCGGCTTCCACCATCTGTGTGGCGGCGGCGCATACAGTTGAATGCTGGTATTAAATGCATTTATATTAAACAATACAGAATATACAGCACTTCTTGGGGTCTGTAGGGTATGCACTTATTCCCTCCCCCCTGAACATTTATGGAGATGTATGGGCCTTTTAAGTCAGTGATAAAAGTGTCTTTCAAGGATAATCAAGGATATTGCACTGATTATTATAGTTCAATATTCAATATTTGATCACCAAAAAACCCCAAAAAGCATAAAAAGCCCCCCCCCCCAGGCCCAAAAAGGGCTCCTGCAGAGGCTCTGCCCTCTCCTTTATTACCGCGCAGATCCTGGAGATTGCGGCGGGCAGCAGTGTGAGAATACACCGTGGCACAATATAGGAGTGCCTCGCACAAAAAGACGTATACAGTAACTTTGTTTTTAAGAGTTTTCAGAGGAACGATCATTTCCGAACTTTATTATCTAAAGATGGTAAGTTGAGTGTTGCGTTCACGCGTCATTAAAGACGGCAGACGTCCAGTGCTCTCTTGCCATTCTTACCTTCGCACTGAGAGTGATTTGGATTGACTGTGACTACTGCAGATCCATGGGGCCGTCCAAAGAATGTCAAAACAGAGTTATATGATTCTTCAGTGCTACGGTATCATAGATCTGCGGTCTGTGGTGCGGATTACATATGAAATATGTGACTTTCCTGCCTCCTCTCGATGCACACACTGTCTAATTAAAGAAACATTACAAAAACGAATAGTTCTTCTGCTTCTGCCGCAGCTCGCCGCGTGTCTTCTGTGTCTGTGTGGTTTATGTGTCTCACGTATTTGGATTATCATCCGTATTCTTCTCTAACTACACCCGATTTTAGATTTTGGACCTTGGACTGTTGCACTGTGGATGTATTTCTGGTTTTGACCCTCGCCTGGACTGCTGATTTAATTTTGGAACAAAGACTTCAGACTACGAGCGATGCGGGTGAGCCTGCTAGCCAGCCTACTAGCCAGCCTACAGTTAGCTGAGTGACAGCTGTCTACTGTCAGGGAACACCTTGCTGCCTTTTTACATGCTGTCAACTCCTCTGTAAACGTATACTTGTTGTTTATAACTGTGCTTCACCTCGTCATTTGCTAGCAATCTGTGACTACTGGCTAGCTGCTAACGTAGCTCAACAATACTTTCTCATACCTCCTGTAGTAAATTCCCAAACATAGACTCATGGTTCGAATCCGGGTCACGGCACCAAAATGAAGTGGATTCCCAGGCTGTTTCGGTTCTGCTCTGCTTCAGAACCTGTTGGCTAGTACTCGGCGTTGTGTCTCAATACTTTAAAGCTGGGAATCACTTCTCTTCAAACTGACTGAGCAGGCCGAAAGGCAGAAGGAATTTAGGAGGAAAGATAGTTTAACAGTTGTTTAATCAAAGTTTAAGAATGTATACAAATTACAATAAGAAGATGCTATGGTTGTTGATCACAAACACTATGCCGTAAGATGATACAACCAGCCTAATATTACAGTATAAAGAATGATATTTGATAAGTTGTTGCTGGTCTTTGTGTTGTCTTGGCTGACAAAACAAAGAAGTTGGTTTTCCCTCCAAAAAGTCCTTTTGTTCTCGTTCTGCCTTGGCCTCCTTGGGGTTGATGGTGGAGATGGTGAGAGAGGTCCTGTCCTTGTGGGTTTGGTTGGTTTTGGTTGGTTTCAGAGTGTTCTTCTGTTGTTTCCTTCCTTTCTCCCACCATTACACCCCATTCTTATAGCCCAGGCCGAGTGTCTCTGAGTTGATGACATCATCACATTCCTGCCCCAATCACAAACCGGCTAAGCTGGTATTTGAAAATAGGGGTTTGGCTTATAGGCCAAACCCTCTTCACAGTTACCCAGAGAATATCTAACCTATAATATCTAACCTATAATTTTACTTAAACACATTACTTGACTTGTTAATACTTTGATGAACCTCAAAATATATTGATTACCTAAACACAGCTTTATTACTAAGTCTGTTTGACTTTCAGAACATATATCTAACAAATCTAATCATTCTGTTAGCTTAATAGAATACATTTCATTACCATATAGAACAAGTTTAACAGATTGCAGAATGTGTAACATATTGAACATTAATTGAAAATATCACAGACACATTAACTAATTGTAGACATTTTAGTATGACCAAACACTAATTATATTTTAACTTACTTATTCAAATTACTATTTTAACAATATACCAGGAAATAGTTAGTTTGGAAATCTTCTGTGTGAGTGTGTGTGTGTGTGTGTGTGTGAATGTGTATGTATGTGTGAGTGTGTGACTATGTGTGTGTGAGTGTGTGTGTGTGGATGTGTATTCGAAAATGTGTGTGTGTGAGTATGTGTGTGTGTCTGTCTGTGTCCCCAGGCCGTAAGCAGCTGATAACACTTCATGGGCGCTTTGATGTAACAGTTGTTTCCTTTTAACCTCATCACTGTGTGTGTGTGTGTGGATTTGTATGTGAAAATGTGTGTGTGAGTGTATGTGTGTGTGTGAGTATGTGAGTGTCTGTGTGTGTGACAGGATACTCCAGCGAGATAACATGTCTACGTGACCTTTTGTCTTTGTTTGATCTACCCCCTAAAGGGAAGGAGTCTTACCCCAGCTGCCACTATGCCATTGTCACCCCAGGAGGGCATTTGCACAATCAGTCTATGTAACCACACACACACAAATCTATGAATTATTGTTTTGAGGCCTAAATATTTCCACACATTAGTTAATCATGAGTCTATGTTTGGGAATGGCACCAAAATGAAGTGGATTCCCAGGCTGTTTCGGTTCTGCTCTGCTTCAGAACCTGTTTGCTGCTTCTTTCCGCGTTGTGTCTCAATACTTTAAAGCTGGGAATCACTTCTCTTCAAACTGACTGAGCAGGCCGAAAGGCAGAAGGAATTTAGGAGGAAAGATAGTTTAACAGTTGTTTAATCAAAGTTTAAGAATGTATACAAATTACAATAAGAAGATGCTATGGTTGTTGATCACAAACACTATGCCGTAAGATGATACAACCAGCCTAATATTACAGTATAAAGAATGATAATTGATAAGTTGTTGCTGGTCTTTGTGTTGTCTTGGCTGACAAAACAAAGCAGTCTGTTTTCCCTCCAAAAAGTCCTTTGTCTTCTCGTTGCCTGCTTCCTTGGTGTTGATGGTGGAGATGGTGAGAGAGGTCTTGTCCTTGTGGGTTTGGTTGTGGTTCAGAGTGTTCTTCTGTTGTTTCTCTCTCTCTTCTCCCACCATTACACCCCATTCTTATAGCCCAGGCCGAGTGTCTCTGAGTTGATGACATCATCACATTCCTGCCCCAATCACAAACCGGCTAAGCTGGTATTTGAAAATAGGGGTTTGGCTTATAGGCCAAACCCTCTTCACAGTTACCCAGAGAATATCTAACCTATAATATCTAACCTATAATTTTACTTAAACACATTACTTGACTTGTTAATACTTTGATGAACCTCAAAATATATTGATTACCTAAACACAGCTTTATTACTAAGTCTGTTTGACTTTCAGAACATATATCTAACAAATCTAATCATTCTGTTAGCTTAATAGAATACATTTCAATACCATATAGAACAACCAATTAATCATTTTGAATCTAAATGAAAATAGCACAGACACATTAACTAATTGTAGACATTTAGGTATGACCAAACCTAATTATATTTTAACTTACTTCAATGATTCAAATTACTATTTTAACAATATACCAGGAAATAGTTAGTTTGGAGATCTTCTGTGTGAGTGTGTGTGTGTGTGTGTGTGTGTGAATGTGTGGGTGTGTGTGTGTGTGACTATGTGTGTGTGAGTGTGTGTCTCTGTGTGTGTCTCTGTGTGTGTCTCTGTGTGTGTGAGTGTGTGTGTGTGGATGTGTATTCGAAAATGTGTGTGTGTGAGTATGTGTGTGTGTCTGTCTGTGTCCCCAGGCCGTAAGCAGCTGATAACACTTCATGGGCGCTTTGATGTAACAGTTGTTTCCTTTTAACCTCATCACTGTGTGTGTGTGTGTGGATGTGTATGTGAAAATGTGTGTGTGAGTGTATGTGTGTGTGTGAGTATGTGAGTGTCTGTGTGTGTGACAGGATACTCCAGCGAGATAACATGTCTACATGACCTTTTGTCTTTGTTTGATCTACCCCCTAAAGGGAAGTAATCTTACCCCAGCTGCCACTATGCCATTGTCACCCCAGGAGGGCATTTGCACAATCAGTCTATGTAACCACACACAGACAATCTATGACTTATTGTTTTGAGGCCTAAATATTTCCACACATTAGTTAATCATGAGTCTATGTTTGGGAATTTACTACACTCCCCTCCCAACTCTCAGCCAGAAAATCAACAAACTTCAGGGTAGGATTTCAACACGAGATCAAGGAACATGAGGAACTTTTGGACTCTCTAACTATGGCCACCACACAGAAAAATAACTCCACTCTCCAGTGGAATTGCGTCTTCATCGACGCTGATAAGCAGTCCTCTGATGTATCACGGTTCAAGATGGATGATCCTCATCATACTCCTGGAGCAAAAACCGAAATCCCTGGTCTGCTCTACTCCACGACCTCCGACAACCATGATCCGCTGTTCCAAAGAAGATGGACAACAGAAATGGCGCTATTCACAACCACCTCCCAGTGAGGTCATAGAGTTCTCCAATAAATTCCAGGTAGTGGAGAAGCGCTCCTTGCCCGACCACCACCTGCGTCCCGGTCCACCTGCTCTCCATCAGCCGTTGAGGGGCCCATGGGTGCGGCTGTCCTGCCCACAGTCTCCAAGGGAACGACATACCCGGGGGAGAACCCTGCAGTGGCCCTCTACTCGCACTACGCCCCCTCTGTGCATGTCATGGGCTCATCCGTGGTCCTCAATGTCTCCTTGCCTAAAACTAAAACCTGCTGTTAGCCTGGTGCCAAGGTCCTGGATATAAACTCTGTCATCACCACACTGCTCCGTGAACACCCTTTATCCACAGTCATCATCCACGTCAAAGCCAACGACATCAACCTCCAACAATCTGAACGGCTGAAGGATGATTTTACACTTATTAATACTTGGCTGGAATTATGGCGAAAGATGCATCATATCTGGGTCCCTTCTCTTCTCCCCGCTACTGCGACGCAACGTTGTTCGGTGGAATCCGTTACCTCCACATCTGGCTGAAAGGTTACCGTTGCTCCAGGGGCGTTCCATTTGTTGACAATTTTACCTCATTCCGGGACAGAGATGATCTCTTTAAAACGGACGGCCAACATCCAAACATGACAGGCTCTCTCGCTCTCTCGAGTAGCACGGACCCTGAAGTCATATAATGTGCTTTGCACTTGATTTATGGTGAGTCCAATCTGTTTTAATGACTGTGACACTCTTGGCTCTAAAATACATGTACTTATCAACAATAGGCCTATAAAAGCGCCGCCCCAAAATGGTTATTAGGAGGCCTCGTATTTTAGTAACAGTTCGGACTACTGCTTTGAGTCAACAATATATTACTTCTTCCATCATTCCCACTAGAATCACTGCTCGATATCTTACTCATTAAATCATTCCTACTAGAAGCACTGCTCGATATCCTACTCATTAAATCATTTCTACTAGAATCACTGCTCGATATCTTACTCATTAACACTAGCACAGCCATGGAGAAAATTACACTAATTCCCGCCGGGAACGGGTCAGATGACCCGACAGCCTTTAGAATGGAGATGGGAGGGAGGGAGAAGGGAGGGAGGGTCAATGAGGGAGGGAGGGAGGGAGGGAGGGAGGGAGGGAGGGAGGGAGGGAGGGAGGGAGGGAGGGAGGGAGGGAGGGAGGGAGGGAGGGAGGGAGGGAGGGAGGGAGGGAGAAGGAGAAAGGGAGGGAGGGAGAGAGAGGGAGGGAGGGAGAGAGGAAGGGAGAGAGGAAGTGAGAAGGAGGGAGAGGGAGGTATAGAGAGAGGGAAAGAGAGGGAGAAAGAGAGAGGGAGAGAGAGAGGGGAGGGAGAGGGAGGGAGAAGGAGAGAGGGAGGGAGAGAGAGGGATGGAGGGAGAGAAAGGGAGGGGGGAGAGAAAGGGAGAGATAGAAAGGGAGGGAGAGAGTGAAAGGGAGGGAGGGTCAAGGAGGGACGTGGCCGCTCAGCAGAAATAGCTGAAATAACATTCTAATTCCATTTTCCTGAAGTCATTTTGAAATTTCAGAAACCGTGCCAGATAAAACGGGTACTTTTAAATCATTCTTACTAGAATCACTGCTCGATATCTTACTCATTAATCATCTCTACTAGAATCACTGCTCGATATCTTACTTATTAAATCATTCCTAGTAGAATCACTGCTCGATATCTTACTCATTAAACCATTCCTACTAGAATCACTGCTCGATATCCTACTCATTAAATCATTCCTAATAGAATCACTGCTCGATTTCCTACTCATTAAATCATTCCTACTAGAATCACTGCTTGATATCTTACTCATTAAATCATTCCTAATAGAATCACTGCTCGATTTCCTACTCATTATTCAAATACAGTACCGTCACTGTTTCTCATTTAACTACAACCAGTGGTGGGAGAAGTACACAGTTCCTTTACTTAAGTAAAAGTAGAAATACCCAGATAACTGAGTACTCTGGTAAAAGTAAAAGTTCTCCATTCAAATTCTACTTAAGTAAAAGTAGAGAAGTATTTGCTATTGAATGTACTTAAGTATCTAAAGTAAAAGTATGCATTCGACATGATGTTTGTGTATTCCAGTGCTTGGGAGCGTTCAACCCTTGAACCATTTACCTCTAAAGGTTATGTTAAAGTGGTACAGTATGTGGTCCAGTTATGCTGCTCTGATTAAAGTTTATGTTAAAGTGTTGTGTGGTCCAGTTAGGCTTTGTGTTCACCGGTGACGTTTTTTTCAAGGCGGACCGCCACTTCCTCGATGTTGATTGGTCGGTCGGAAAAAGTTACCTTGATGAGCGCCGCTCCTCTCCAAAAGTTGAACTAGTTTCAACTTTAGGCGCTGGGAGCGCTCCGCCCAAAAACACTGGCCGCCGAGAGCGCTAAAACGCGAGGCGCGGCGCTGGGAAAAGGAGCGCGCCTGTCGCGTCTGTAGCATAGAAATGAATGACAGAGGTGGCTACGTGGCGTAGTGGGCAAGGCGCTTGCCATGAATGACGGAGACGCTGGGCTTGCCTGTTCGAGCCCAGCGCTCCACATTGCTTTCAGTTTAGCTGGTTGTTCATACTAATACACATTGGCCGTATTAGGGGGTGGGAAACTGATGGGTGGGGATCGGGCGTTGTGGACAGCGACTCCTACAGGTCGGTTGGTGCGCCTGCGCAGTAGAATCAGGAAGTGTCGGGGGCAGCGTGAGCCTCCCACGCGTTACTCCTCGCCACTGAGAGATCGAGCTGCGCAGGTGAAAAGATGCGACTGCTGTTACCTCAAGTACCGGAGGGGACTTGTGCTATGTATGACTTAGTCCACATTGCAGCCGGTTTGTGGGAGGCAAGAAACAGCGTTCGTGACAGGGGAGGGTTGAATTGGATGATACGAAATTGGGATGGGAGAAAAATATAGAAAATGGGAGAAAAAGTGGATAAAAAAAAAAAATGAATGACAGAAAGGAGCTGACAACTCATAAAACGTCCCCGGTCGACACGGGCCCTTATGCTGCTCTGATTAAAGGTTATGGTAAAGTGGTATGTGGTCCAGTTATGCTGCTCTGATTACGTCCTCTTGAAATTGACAGGCAGAAAATATGATTATTTTTCTTCAAAGTAACAGTAACAGTAGTAACTGATGGGTCCAGATAGATGTAGTGGAGTAAAAAAAAAAATTTATGTATAAAGTTCCCTGAAATGAAAATACTAGTAAAGTACAAGTAGCTCAAGATTTTACTCAAGTACAATACTTGAGTAAAAATACTTAGTTACTTTCCACCACTGCAATTCCCCTACAACTTTCTACAAGTACTCTTGCTCCTACTACAGCCTCTCCAAATAATCCACATACATTTAAAGAAAGAACAAATCTGGGATTGATTCACTTGTAAGTAACGTAAGGAGACTATTTTAACACCAAACATGTTATCATGTGCAGCTCTCTCAGGCACGCCCAGATATCTTAGTGTTGACTGAGTCTTGGCTGAAGAGGTCTGATAGCGACTCTTCTATAGCCTTACACCAGTATGACGTGTTTAGAATACAGAAACAGGATTGGAAGGGGAGGTGGAGTGGCTATTTATGTGAAATCGTGTTTCTCTGTCTCTGTCATGAATGCCGTCACTGTCCCAAAACGCTTTGACTTTCTTGTGTTGAAGGTTGACTCGGGGTCTAACGATTAAATCACTGTGACCCGGGTCGACCTATAGGCCCCCCATCTTCTGATGCTCCATGTTGTCAAGATAGCAGTGTTTTACTCTCTCATTATCCAGATGTTGAAATGATTGTTATGGCAAACTTTAATAATTTTCTTTTTTTTATATTAGCTTTTTGGCCTTTTACTGCTTTATTTCGGACAGGCCAAACAGAAAGGAAGGTCGGGAGAAGACTTGGGGGAAGACATGCAGCAAAGGTCTCCGGGTCCGGGAGTAGAACCCGGTACGTCCACGTTGCACTGCAGCGCAGCTACGTGGTGTGCCACTGTGGGATATTTGTGGATATCCTGAAGAAGAATGTTTCTCAGTCAACCGAGGTTTGGATAATAACAAAGGTTTATTAACCAAACAGATAGAATTACATAGAGAGAATGGCTGAGGGTTTCCCCCCAGGTGATCAGCTGAAATTACCCAGGTAAGAAGCCCTTGGTTGTGGTCGGGAGGAGCCCTTTATAGTTCAACAAGGGGGGTGTGTGGTCCCATTTGATAGGTCAGATGGGGGGGAGGGGGTACAGGTTTGGGGACACAGGGGAGGGGGGTGATTCCACAGAGAGGGGGGGGGGGCACAGGTAAGGGGAACATATTTACATGAGGACATATTATACCACAATACTCACTTTTCTTTCTTATAATGTGGGTGAGATTAATGTATAATATACCAGGATTGTTTGGAACAGGTAAAAGTGGGGACCGATGTAATCCATCGGTTATCAGATAATGAAAAAAATAGAAAATAATTAAAATAATGAAAATGTTGGCCAATGTGTTCTGTTGGTTGGCCTAATAATTTAAACTAGTATTATTTATATACATGATTCATGACATGATCGACTGGACTGCGGTCTGTGTTATTTTGATATCAGAGATGTGGGAATAGATATCACCCTTTTCTTTTATTAATCGCTCAAAATACCTATATCAATGAGTGGTCCTCAACTCTGATATCAAACAACAATTAACATAATCATTAGAAGCTATAGCTGTGCAAATATCTTGGCATACCTTCAGTCGTTCATGTCGTGACTCAGGGGAGCTAATGTGATCGTTGTGCATACAGGCATCTTAATAAACCAATAAAATACATGCACTGTCTCTGTTGTGGACAGAGTGCACAGGGTGAAAACACAAAATCGTGTGCATAATTATTAGGAATAGGATTTACACATAAGCATTAACTTAGTGGCTAAAGTGTACAAAAACATTTTAACAACCGTTAACCTGGTGGTTAATAAAACTAACATGATTGATTATGGGAAACTGTTCACAATTATATATATATATATGTTTGCACCTTTTATGATGATTCTTGATGAAATTACTTAGGATCCAGTTGTATTTAACCTGAGTTTGAGTGTCACTTTCATCTGTGATTGCCTCAGTTTTGTTGGTCTTTACTTAGAATCAGGCAATTTTCTCCATTTCTTCTCTATAAATGAGGAGATAAAACGTCTTATGCATCGCTTCTGTATGTAATTCTAGTGCATATACTATCAATGGTTCACCATACAGGTGCAAAACAACGTTACATGTCCTCTTCTATGAGAGAATAAAACAACTGATTCTTTCTTGTCTGACAATACAATTTTGTAACCTAAGTAATTTAAATGTGATGTAATGTGATCATGTGGTCACTTCTTCCTTCAGCAATACATTTTAGCTCATTATTACTAACCATTGTTAATGCTTTCTCATTGATTTCTTTTCATCACATCCCTAGTTCATCGTTTTGCAGATACATACAATTGTGTGAAAAGTTTCCTTCTTGTGAAGGTATTAATCTGAATGATGTTGCGTCGTTGTTGACAAGGTGTTCTCTGTCGGTCGTGTGGCAGGGCCAAACAGTAACACATAAAAATTAAATAAATACATAACAATGTGGACACTGTGTTCAGAAGTCTCTTGGTTCACAGGTCTCTGATGATGTCTCTTCTTGACGATGCAGTCGGGAACATTCACTGGTCGCCGTTCATTCCCTGTCAAGGGTCACCTGTAGCAGTGTGGCGGTCAACTATACTATACTATACAACTAACTATACTTGCAGACTCTTTTCCTGCAGCCTATGTTGTTCTCCACCACCATCACATGTCTGCCACTGTGCTCACGCTTGGCCCCTATCAGGCCTAGAGACATGGTGGTCAGGGCGTTCTTGAACGTGCTGTGTGGTGGTTGGTCCCCCCCGTTCCTCGTCATCGCGGTACTAGAGGGGCGAGGGGGCGGGCGTTTTTGAATGTGTTGTGCTGGTTTCGCTGTCCTCTCCTCGTCATTGCGGTACCACTTGATGGAGGGCGAGGGCCCGCCGGTGTAGTGGCTAGTCAGTAGGACGCTCTCTCTCACACGGATGACAATCTTGTCATGGGAATCCACCTTGATGGTCGGGGCTTTGGTTCCCATCTGCAGGTGATGGGTTTGGTCTGCCGTGGTCTGCAGTGCCGGGGTGGAGGCCGTGGGTTGGATGGCGGCTTTCCCACGGTTGCTGTCGTCGTCCTGGTTGTGTCCGCAGCTCCTTGGCGGCGTCCCTGGTGGTAGTATGCTGTCGTGGGTCGCTCAGGTCCCTGGGTTGTGTTCCTCCTTGCCTGGTCGCATCGTTTCTCGTGGTTCAGGTCACGCGTCGTCTCACTCGTCCTGTCCTCTCACCAATTCCTGATCTGAGGATGATGAAAACTGCCTTAGAAAACTCCTCACATAAATTATTCAACGCCTTTCTGCTACAGAGGAAAATCATTTAGGGTTAATTCAATTTATTGTAAATAAAATCACTTAATTGAAAATAGGAAATGCAAGCCAATTGCATTAGCAGTGATTCCTTGTGTCAAGAAGGTCACATTCACTACAATCTTATCAGATCTTGTATCTAACTAGATCTACCTAGATCTTACAGCATTAGGCTTTAAATAAAATTGTAAATGAATGGCCAAAGTCTTGAATTAGATAAAATAGTCTGTGATGTTAAATTGAAGTTGATCTTACCTCAGGATGCGTTGGGTGTGCCTCAGGATACTTACCTCGCCATGACTTCTCTGGCGTTCTTCACATCTCAGTGTGGCTCATCATGGCATAGGGGGAAAAAAACATAAAATCTAGACAGCCAGTTAATTTTGCATGAAAAACAATCATTCGTTTTGTCATCTAACCCTAACTAACCTTACTGTCATGCATTTGTCCTAATAAACTAACCTACACTGTAGCACTCAACACTTTGATGACCATTGTTACTCAGCTGATAGAGTTGTGCTCTTTTTGATGTCCTGTCATACAGAACCTGTGAGTCGCTTTTGGATAAAAGTGTCAGCTAAATGATCAATGTATGTGTATACCTTGTACATTTAGATAATTGTGCTTCAATTTGTGGTTGATATTTTGCAGTCATGGAAATGTATTAGTTGTTAAAAGAATAGTCATGCATGTTATTGGTTATAAACAGAGAATAGAAGGAGGAGATTGTAAGTAAAGTTGTTTTCATCATTAATCTTTCATCTCGGGCACTTCTCTAATTCATGTGCCTCTTGAAAAGAGATGATGAAAACGACTGGTTAGTTATTGTTAGTATGGGAATTAGGTAGATTTTCATGACTGCAACATCATCACCTGTGTTTATACTATACTAAGTTGAGTCTCTAGGTGTGGTCAGAGTCCTCTCTAGGCATTTGCATTGTCTTTCAGCTCCACATCGTCCTCAGCTGATTTTCGTGTTCAAATGTAGATTATTTTGGGGTCTCAATTTAAATGATTGTAGCTGGTCTCACTTTGTGCTTTGTCTGTGTTCAGATGCAAATCACTGGAGTTTCAGCTTTTGTGATACAATGTGTTTACACCCATTCTGCATCTTGACCCAGAGCCAGATCTCTTGGTTGTCTGTAAATACAAACACATGTTAATTTTCCACTCTTTTCTAAGACCATCTGAGTGGGTTCTCCTTGATTGTCTGTGAGCTTAACAAAACATCAGCTATTTCTCATCCATCCCGTTCTAGGATGTAATGATAGTGTTATCATTTATCAATCATATCGCATATGTACACAAGCATCATATGAATGTGGAACCACACATTTTGAATCATGTTTAAAAATGTCTTACAATGGAAAGGGCTAGTTATCTTTCATTGGTTCTTTAGATAAACACATTAACTCAAGTGAATATAACCTAAACATCTTACTTTTAAACATGATCTATGTTGTTTGTGCCCAAGTTTTTTAACATTAAAAGCTTATAAAGCCTAATCTAACGCTGTTTATGTGGACTACAAGGTACGCCCACAGATGTATTATAATTCTGAAACAGACATTGTAATTAGCTTTATGTGACTTATAATGTGTAAATTAAAGCAACATAAACACTCAAGTGATCTGAGATAGTTGTAATTTGCTGTAACTGAGATGATAGTTGTGTATATGTACAGTTTCTACGTCAAATGACTCCCTTTTCTTGACTCCTTTTGTATCACAAACAGTACTGAATTTGCAAATCTGGTATGTCATAAATGTACAGATGTAGCAGTACTGACTATCTGTATGTCATGTATGTCATAATATGTCCTGATAAATTGAAAATGGGGGACCCTGATGTAAACAAGACTAAAGTCTCTCTCTGGTCTGCATCCCCTTAACAATTGTGTGTTGAGCTGTGCTGTATTGTACCTATTCTGCAATCTGTTAATAAAGTTTTCAATCAATCAATCAAAGCATCTATATTTATGATTTTCATACTCACCGGGGAAAGCTGTTTGTGTTGACGTTGGTTCCTGAGGCTGTAGCACGTTACGTGTCGTTAATGCAATGTTCGGTTCGTTTCTCCGGTGGTCTGGGATAATGCAATCCTGGAAACACTCTTCTGCATCTCGCCACCGCAACTCAACACTTTCCAATAGCAGCGCGCACATACATATACAAATAAAACATATACTG
>NC_140183.1:13392066-13394566 GCF_963971535.1 Notolepis coatsorum | reverse complement strand
GATGTAACCCATGCTGGTCATAGGGTAGAAGTTAGACTGCAATGGCAGCTTGGCCATCGTCCTCCAAGGCTGGATCTGGAAGCCGTTGAGGTCGGTGTAGAACGTGTCTCTGCTGCTGATGTCCGAGCTGATCCTCATGGCCAGCTCCTTGTTGAATTCTCCTCTGATGTCTACTAGGTTAGTGAGCGCCACAGTCATACCTTCCAACCCTTGAACATGGTGGGACGCGGGAACTCATTCTGACTTGGGGGTGCGGGGTGCGGGGGGTGTGGTCGAGTCAGAGATAAATAATAATAATAATACCATCATATTAAATGCATGCGCGAAGCAGAAGACGATTTATTGCAAGCGGCAACAACAAGCATACATCACCAGCCTACCCCACCTGTTGCGCCCCCGTACCAGAACGCTACGACGGACGGGGACGTCTCTAAATGTCGTGCCTTTATTTTTCAATGTTCACTATTCGGACAACAGCCACACACTTCCAAAGTGATAAATCTAAAATCGCTTACCTGTCGGGTCCTGCGTTAGAATGGGCGACAGGCAGCTCTCCACTTCAGTCAGTCCTTTATCCATTTTGTCCAGTCTTCTGCCTTGAAGGTGAATTTCTCTGGCAGGGAACTTGAAACTGACTCATACTTTCGCTTTCACGCCGTTAGCGCTAGCTACCCTGCGGTCTCTAAACTCAAACTCAAACTAGTACTAACGTTACTGTAGCAGCCTACTCTAAAGTCTATACTACTTAACGCTATGTCTAATGTTCAATCCCGCTTCTGACACCATGTTGAGTTACAATCATGAGATCTTAGGTTTGTTATATAATCAAGAGACGATATGACACAGGCGATAGCTTTCGAGTCCGTGCATGCTTTATTTAACTCCCCCCCCCGTCACACATCAAGGTTCCTACCGCACAAAGGTTCCTATACAAATATAACCTAATACTACAGCATACATACATGATCGCCGACATGCAAAAGTTCTTCAACCACCCTCCCGGGGGCTCGGATAGTTCTGCTGGCTTGTTCACGCCAGGGAAAACCGCAGATATATTCATTTACTGCGAATTCAGCGTCCCAAACCTATTCCAGGCTGCGTCTATTCGATTTCCAGTTCCGCGTTGACGCTTCCAGGCCGCGTCTATTCGAATCCCTACCGGTTCATGCGTCGGCTACACGCTGTTAATAACACTGCATTATCGAGACAGCGCCCCTATGAGGATCTGGCAATGAAGTAGGGTAAATCTGCAGTGCCGCTTCGCTCTTTGACATTGAGTAGCCTCGGTTACAATGGAATAAATGCCAAAACAACCTTGCAGTTGCAGTTACACTCCCATCCAGCAGGGGGTGCTGCAGCCCCTGCCGCACCCCCCCTTCCCGCGTCCCTGGGTAAAGGTGCTGGTAACAGGAAGTGATGTCAGAGAAAACATCCCCCTGGTGACTCTGATGCGTGATTACCAAACCTAGCCGCATTTCTGGCAGACGCTCTCTGATTGGCCGACGCCAGATTCTACACTGGTTAAGCTTAGGCACTCTTCGAAGTTGGTTAAGGTTAGAGTTTGTCTTAGAGCGTGATGGCAAGTTCTTTCGACGGTTAAGCTTAGGCACTTTTTCGAAGTTGGTTAAAGGAAAACTCCAACATTTTGGGAAATTAGCTTATTTACATCTTCCCTGGAGTTAGACAAGAAGATACATACCTTTTTTGTCTCTGTGCGTGCATTTAGCTTAGGGAACAGTTGCTCTGTTAGCGTAGCTTAGCTTCATCACTGGAAGTGGGGGGGTTTAATAGCCTGACGTTCCCTACAGTGCCCTACAGTCACCAAATACACTCCAAATACAACTCCAAACGTTCCTGTAAACATGTTGTGACCTGTGTATTTACCACGTGGAGAAATAAAAAATAATTGAATTCGACAATTATGTTTTCTAAGCAGATATACTCTGAAATTTTTTTGCCGAATGAGGATTTTAAGTCATGGTATCCATAAACTTCAATCGGTTCGGATCTTTTGAATGAATGAGAATGTAAACAAACACGGCTTCCACGTAGAAATCAATGACTGCGCTCAGAGAGGAGTCGTTCGGCAAAAAATTGTTCAGAGTATATCTGCTTAGAAAACGTAATTGTCTAATTCAATTATTTTTTATTTCTCCACGTGGTAAACGTTACCGACACAAACGTATTGTTTATTACTAGACCGTTGATTATGACTTTATTTGCTTTAACCACATCGTCTACAAAGATAACGACGCCTCCGTTCATCCTCGCCGCAGACTTAACACTTGGAGCTCCTACCTCCTTTGCGACAGCAAGACTACAGTCTTCAACTGAGCATGGAAACGTCGGCGAGACTTTAAAGCCATGTTTCCTTGTCACCTTGGCGAAATCCATGTCACTGGCAGCGGACAGCTGACCAAGCGAACACTGACTCCGCACAACGCCACCAACCCACCAATTACACACAACCAGTCAAATAAAGTACAGTCTAATTTACAAT
>NC_140183.1:13367883-13391866 GCF_963971535.1 Notolepis coatsorum | reverse complement strand
GCCAGTTAACAAAGTGACGTTTCAACATATTTAAAACACACACAAAAAAAATTTATGTAAAAAAATATGTTATGTTATTCTCAGTTATTTTCACTAGACATTGAAGCACCTCACAGATCTGCAATGTCACTCACTCACTCACTCACTCACGCACTCACTCACTCACTCACTCACTCACTCACTCACTCACTCACTCACTCACTCACTCACTCACTCACTCACTCACTCACTCACTCACTCACTCACTCACTCACTCACTCACTCACTCACTCACTCACTCACTCAGGAAGCTGCCTGTGTGTCTCTGAGAGAAACCTTGGTTGCACAGGCATAGGGCTGGGCTTGAGAAGTACGCTTGTCTCTCTTTCTGACTGACAGGTAAGCTTGTCTCTCTTTCTGACTGACAGGTAAGCTTGTCTCTCTTTCTGACTGACAGGTAAGCCTGTCTCTCTCTGACTGACAGGTAAGCTTGTCTCTCTTTCTGACTGACAGGTAAGCTTGTCTCTCTTTGTGACTGACAGGTAAGCCTGTCTCTCTTTGTGACTGACAGGTAAGCTTGTCTCTCTTTCTGACTGACAGGTAAGCGTGTCTCTTTCTGACTGACAGGTAAGCGTGGCTGTCTTTCTGACTGACAGGTAAGCTTGTCTCTCTTTGTGACTGACAGGTAAGCGTGGCTGTCTTTCTGACTGACAGGTAAGCGTGTCTCTTTCTGACTGACAGGTAAGCTTGTCTCTCTTTCTGACTGACAGGTAAGTGTGGCTGTCTTACTGACTGACAGGTAAGCTTGTCTCTCTTTCTGACTGACAGGTAAGCGTGGCTGTCTTTCTGACTGACAGGTAAGCTTGTCTCTCTTTCTGACTGACAGGTAAGCTTGTCTCTCTTTCTGACTGACAGGTAAGCTTGTCTCTCTTTCTGACTGACAGGTAAGCGTGGCTGTCTTTCTGACTGACAGGTAAGCGTGGCTGTCTTTCTGACTGACAGGTAAGCGTGGCTGTCTTTCTGACTGACAGGTGAGCTGCTGGACAGGTGAGCTCACTCTTGCCTACATGTAAGGTTACGAGGACAGTGTTTGCCAAAGCCTCCAGAAATAATGAGATTAAAAGAAAAAAAGAAAAACAGTCCAAAACACTGTGTGTGAAAGGCTGTGTAAAAGTGTGCTTCTGCTGTGTGTGTGTGTGTGTGTGTGTGTGTGTGTGTGTGTGTGTGTGTGTGTGTGTGTGTGTGTGTGTGTGTGTGTGTGTGTGTGTGTGTGTGTGTGTGTGTGTGTGTGTGTGTGTGTACAATTGTTATTTATTGTTCAGCTCCTCTCCCCCCCCCCCCCCCCCCCCTCTCTGTGTCTCTCTTTCTCTCTCTCTCTCTCTCTCTCTCTCTCTCTATCTCTCCCTCTCTCTATTATTTGGCTATTTTCTGTGGATCATCGTTGCCAGACTAAGTCCACAGTGTGTGCGACGCCACATTAACTGGAGAGTGAGTGCAAGCTGAGACGTCAGCCTCCAGTAGACCCTGCTTCTCAGGCTCAGCAAGGGCGGCGGGTGACTTTCCCAAAAGCTCGGTGACACTATAAGCCCTCGCTCCACAGGCCAAGCGCTCTGCAGACTGGGGGAGGTCATGGCGCGTAATCTGTTTGGGAAACTCACCCCTGCTGGCTCTCACTGGGCAGTGGCAGGAGGCCTGACCGCATTGTCACTGTCACAGTGACCGCAGGTGAGGTATAACCGCTGGAGACTGCCGTTAGGTCTGCGGAAGTCCATATATGGGCAAGTAATGACTGTGTTAATTGACAAGTCATGTCATACAGCCAAAGCAAACATAGAAGGGGCAATAAAAGAAATGTGGTGACAGTGGCTCGGGAGGTAAAGCAGTCGTCTGGTAATCCGGAGGCTCCCGGTTCGACACATGGGGCTAGATCCACAAAGAATGGATTGCACGGAGCAAGTTGCACCCTTACTTACAAAGTCTTTCTCTGGTCTGTGCATCCCCTTAACAATTGTGTGTATTGAGCCGTACTGTATTGTACCCATTCTGCAATCTGTTAATAAAATTTTCATTCAATCAATCACCGTGCAGATTGATTGATTAAATGAAAGTTTTATTAACAAATTGCAGAATGGGTACAATACAGTACGGCTCAATACACACAATTGTTAAGGGGATGCAGACCAGAGAAAGACTTTCGTCTTGTTTACATCAGGGTCCCCCATTTTCAATTCATCATGAATTGTAAGTAAGGGTGCAACTTGCGCCGTGCAATCCATTCTTTGTGGATCTAGCCCTTAACCTCTTAAGCCCGACGGGTCCAGTACCGGACCCAAGCCATACATCCATCATCTCCAGACTGTATGGATTAATGTTGCGCTTTTTCTTTTTAAATGTAGCCAAGAGTAAAGACCCTATAATCCTGTCAAAACAGCAGTCATAGTGTATATTTTCATCAACACCAATAGGTTAACCCCTAATTGCTCCCGATGAGCACGTTGGCACCTTGCATGGTCGCCTCCGCCGTCGGTATGTGAATGTGTGAGTGAATGGGTAAAAATGTGAGGATTTTTAAAAGCTGCTATAAAAATGCACCATTTACCAAATGTATACAAAAGAACAATAAGACAATAAAATAGAACAATATAACTGTAATATAATATAACTAGAGAATATAATATAATACAATAATGGAATTTACAAATTGGGAGGTGCTTTTTATTATGAAATGATACTGTTGTGCTTTTGTGGAGCTGTGCGTTGCTGAGACACTTCTTCTGGTATACCCCCTGCCTCCAGGTCTGCGGACGTCCATATATGGGCAAGTAAATGACTGTGTCAATTGACTCTGGTGAATTGAGAAAGTCCGTATTTGGGCTACGGAGGCGGGTGAAATCGAAGAGGTGTCACTAGTCAGCCGTCCAATGGGAGACGGGGGAGCGGTGCATGCTCAGATGGCGCCGGTGGGGTGTTTGGGGACCAAATTGAATGGAAATGTGGCCAGATTGTAACTGTGTGTATGTGCAATACTCCAAGGATGTGACACAATATGTTGCCGTGACTTAATTCTCCTCTGTTTTACCCTCCTTGTGGGCAACCGCTGGGGAGGACTGCGGGGGTTGTGTTGTATAATGTGAGATGATTTGAGGAACCTTTTGGCCGGGCTTGCATGTGTGTTTTGGTTCTGTGCCCTGCTCTCGCTGCTTCTCCCTCCCTCCCCTCCCTCCCTCCCTCCCTCCCTCCCTCCCTCCCTCCCTCCCTCCCTCCCTCCCCCGGTGGCTGGCTACTAGGGCTGAGCCAGAATCCCAATATGAATTCGGGAAAGAACGGATAATGAGATGGACACGGATATTTTTTATACAAGAATATCGGTAAAATATTACACGTTTCTTACGTACATTTTATGCTCCATTGACAGAGCACTCAGCCGAGGAACCACTGTCATGTTTTGCCGTCAAAAACGAACCGTTAGGACGGCCCTGTCTCTTGTTTGGACCCACGGAAGTATTAGTAATACTTTTTTTTTTAAGTTGTGGGTCAAAAGAGAGACATTTGGAGTCGTCTCTCCTATCTCGGCTGCTCCGTGATGAGCAAGGTCTCCCCTACATTTCCAAAAAGCCTGGCGAAAGCTTGTCCTCATCACCATGAGTTATGCACGTGAGATTGGTTCGCGTGGGCCTTTGGAGACCTATTTCAGAGCCACAACCCGAGACACACTGTGCCTCTCTCCTTCACTCCCGGCCTCTCCTGTCCACTGACCTGCCAATAGACCTGTCTCAAACCCTGCCCCTTTTCTTGATCCTCCAATCACAACTGTCGCTTACCTCGGACAAACTTGGTTTGTCCGAGGTAAGCGACAGTTGTGATTGGAGGATCAAGAAAAGGGGCAGGGTTTGAGACAGGTCAATTCCAGGAATATGATTTGTAGACACTTTATCTGTTGTCATGGGTTGTCATGGTATGACAAATACAAATCGCTGCTGGCGGGACAAAACCTCCTAACTCCATATATATATATCTTTTTTTCAACTCAGTAGATCCTCCTCCTCATGTGTGTGTGGTTTTACAAAGTCTACACAATGGGAAAGCATTAAACCAATCATCTGTCTAAACCTCGTAACTCTATTCGCCCTCAAATCTGTGTTCGTTTTTTTTCATCTGCTGAAAAGTTGGGTTTTTGGAGTTATGAGGTTTTGTCCCGCCAGCAGCGAAATGCAGTTACTGGTAGTTAGGCTACTGGTAGTCACTGGTAGTTACTGGTAATCACTGGTAGTCACTGGTAGTTACTGGTAGTTATTGGTAGTTACTGGTAGTCACTGGTAGTCACTGGTAGTTACAGGTAGTCACTGGTAGTCACTGGTAGTCACTGGTAGTCACTGGTAGTTACTGGTAGTTATTGGTAGTTACTGGTAGTCACTGGTAGTCACTGGTAGTTACAGGTAGTCACTGGTAGTTACAGGTAGTTACTGGTAGTTACTGGTAGTCACTGGTAGTTACTGGTAGTCACTGGTAGTTACAGGTAGTTACTGATAGTCACTGGTAGTTACTGGTAGTCAATGGTAGTTACAGGTAGTTACTGGTAGTTACAGGTAGTCACTGGTAGTCACTGGTAGTTACTGGTAGGCACTGGTAGTTACTGGAAGTTACTGGTAGTCACTGGTAATCACACTGGTAGTTACTGGTAATCACTGGTAGTCACTGGTAGTTACTGGTAGGTACTGGTAGTTACTAGGGCTGACCCCTATTAGTCGATTAGTCGACTAATCGGTCGAAAGCAGCCGTAGTCGACTGGCCAACCTCTTAGTCGAATATATTATATACTGTACATTTTCTTTTTTATAACTAACGCTAATGGCACGCATACCAGAGGCTAACTGCCTACGAAAACAGGCACAGAGGCACTGAAAGAGGATTTCACCCATCTAATGAACACACTAGACTAGACAAATATCAAGATGTATCCATCAGTGGACCAATTGCATGCTTTTGCAGAGGACAAGAAGCCTTCAGTCGACTCCTTCAGACATTAAGCACCCCCCACAGCCCAAATGGAATGATAAAAAAATATATATATTAAAAAAAGTATTATACTTTTATTTTTTATTTGTTATTTTTTTAGTCAAACAATAGTCGACTAACGGCAAATTTTGGCCAATCATAGTCGACCATCCAAATCCTTAGTCGGGGACAGCCCTAGTAGTTACTGGTAGTCACTGGTAGTTACTGGTAGTCACTGGTAGTTACTGGTAGTTACTGGTAATCACTGGTAGTTACTGGTAGTCACTGGTAGTTACTGGTTAGATAGCGGAGCTGTAGTTAGATGACTGAGCTGTAGTTAGATGGTTGAGCTGTAGTCAGATGACGGAGCTGTAGTTAGATGGCTGAGCTGTAGTTAGATGACTGATCTGTAGTTAGATGGCTGAGCTGTAGTTAGATGTGATGGCTGAGCTGTAGTTAGATGACGGAGCTGTAGTTAGATGGCTGAGCTGTAGTTAGATGACTGAGCTGTAGTTAGATGACTGAGCTGTAGTTAGATGACGGAGCTGTAGTTAGATGGCTGAGCTGTAGTTAGATGGCTGAGCTGTAGTTAGATGACTGAGCTGTAGTTAGATGGCTGAGCTGTAGTTAGATGGCTGAGCTGTAGTTAGATGGCTGTAGTTAGATGGCTGAGCTGTAGTTAGATGTGATGGCTGAGCTGTAGTTAGATGACTGAGCTGTAGTTAGATGACGGAGCTGTAGTTAGATGACTGAGCTGTAGTTAGATGGCTGAGCTGTAGTTAGATGACTGAGCTGTAGTTAGATGACTGAGCTGTAGTTAGATGGCTGAGCTGTAGTTAGATGGCTGAGCTGTAGTTAGATGGCTGAGCTGTAGTTAGATGGCTGAGCTGTAGTTAGATGACTGAGCTGTAGTTAGATGGCTGAGCTGTAGTTAGATGACGGAGCTGTAGTTAGATGACGGATCTGTAGTTAGATGGCTGAGCTGTAGTTAGATGACTGATCTGTAGTTAGATGACTGAGCTGTAGTTACATGACTGATCTGTAGTTAGATGACTGAGCTGTAGTTAGATGGCTGAGCTGTAGTTAGATGACGGAGCTGTAGTTAGATGGCTGAGCTGTAGTTAGATGGCTGAGCTGTAGTTAGATGTGATGGCTGAGCTGTAGTTAGATGGCTGAGCTGTAGTTAGATGGCTGAGCTGTAGTTAGATGGCTGAGCTGTAGTTAGATGACTGAGCTGTAGTTAGATGGCTGAGCTGTAGTTAGATGGCTGAGCTGTAGTTAGATGACTGAGCTGTAGTTAGATGACTGAGCTGTAGTTAGATAGCTGAGCTGTAGTTAGATGACTGAGCTGTAGTTAGATGATGGAGCTGTAGTTAGATGGCTGAGCTGTAGTTAGATGCGATGGCTGAGCTGTAGTTAGATGACGGAGCTGTAGTTAGATGGCTGAGCTGTAGTTAGATGACTGAGCTGTAGTTAGATGTGATGGCTGAGCTGTAGTTAGATGACGGAGCTGTAGTTAGATGGCTGAGCTGTAGTTAGATGACTGAGCTGTAGTTAGATGACTGAGCTGTAGTTAGATGTGATGGCTGAGCTGTAGTTAGATGGCTGAGCTGTAGTTAGATGTGATGGCTGAGCTGTAGTTAGATGGCTGAGCTGTAGTTAGATGGCTGAGCTGTAGTTAGATGTGATGGCTGAGCTGTAGTTAGATGACGGAGCTGTAGTTAGATGGCTGAGCTGTAGTTAGATGACTGAGCTGTAGTTAGATGACTGAGCTGTAGTTAGATGACGGAGCTGTAGTTAGATGGCTGAGCTGTAGTTAGATGGCTGAGCTGTAGTTAGATGACTGAGCTGTAGTTAGATGACGGAGCTGTAGTTAGATGGCTGAGCTGTAGTTAGATGACTGAGCTGTAGTTAGATGACTGAGCTGTAGTTAGATGACGGAGCTGTAGTTAGATGGCTGAGCTGTAGTTAGATGGCTGAGCTGTAGTTAGATGGCTGAGCTGTAGTTAGATGGCTGAGCTGTAGTTAGATGTGATGGCTGAGCTGTAGTTAGATGACTGAGCTGTAGTTAGATGACGGAGCTGTAGTTAGATGACTGAGCTATAGTTAGATGGCTGAGCTGTAGTTAGATGGCTGAGCTGTAGTTAGATGACTGAGCTGTAGTTAGATGGCTGAGCTGTAGTTAGATGTGATGGCTGAGCTGTAGTTAGATGACGGAGCTGTAGTTAGATGGCTGAGCTGTAGTTAGATGACTGAGCTGTAGTTAGATGGCTGAGCTGTAGTTAGATGTGATGGCTGAGCTGTAGTTAGATGACGGAGCTGTAGTTAGATGGCTGAGCTGTAGTTAGATGACTGAGCTGTAGTTAGATGGCTGAGCTGTAGTTAGATGGCTGAGCTGTAGTTAGATGACGGAGCTGTAGTTAGATGACGGAGCTGTAGTTAGATGGCTGAGCTGTAGTTAGATGCGAGATGTTAGGTGCAGCTCTGGGGTTCCCTGAGGATCTCCCTCTGACGTACTGAAGCCTGAAACACAGAGGCCGCCTGGATGCCTTGGCAGGGAGACCAGTTACTCTAGTCTCTAGACTAAACACTCTCCATTAGCAAACACATACAAACACTTTCACAGCCAACTGGGGGAGAGAGAGAGAGAGAGAGAGAGAGAGAGAGAGAGAGAGAGAGAGAGAGAGAGAGAGAGAGAGAGAGAGAGAGAGAGAGAGAGAGAGAGAGAGAGAGAGAGAGAGAGAGAGAGAGAGAGAGAGACTGTACAAGAAATTCCGTCTGTAATGTACGGATTTCTTTTGTTTTCTCTGTTTGATCGTTTTGTTTTGTTTGGCTTTGGCAATGTAAACGTATGTTTCCTATGTCAATAAAGCCCATTTGAATTGAATTGAATTGGATTGAATTGAATTGAATTGAATTGAATTGAATTGAGAGAGAGAGAGAGAGAGGAGAGAGAGAGAGAGAGAGAGAGAGAGAGAGAGAGAGAGAGAGAGAGAGAGAGAGAGAGAGAGAGAGAGACAGACAGACAGACAGACAGACAGACAGACAGACAGACAGACAGACAGACAGACAGACAGACAGACAGGCAGACAGACAGACAGACAGACAGACAGACAGACAGACAGACAGTCAGACAGACAGACAGACAGACAGACAGACAGACAGACAGACAGACAGACAGACAGACAGACAAGACAGACAGACAGATGTCAGAGACACAAATATGGGAATGTGTGGGTGTGTATACATACATACATACATACATACATACATACATACATACATACATACATACATACATACATACATACATACATACATACATACATACATACATACATACATACATACATACATACATACATACATACATACATACATACATACATACATACATACATACATACATACATACATACATACATACATACATACATACATACAAAGGAGACATACCTAAAGAAAGAGAGAGAGTGGTAGAGAGAGGTAGCAGACAGCTGGAGAAGAGGGTGTGTCTCTCATGGTTCCACTGGGTGAAATAAGTAAGGGATAATGTAAAGCTACGAGGTCATTGTCGCAAAATAATTGACAGACACTGCGTTCTAAACGCAGTGAAGGTCAATTATTTTGCAACAATGACCGAGTATAGCTATACATTATCCCGCTTATTACAGGGCTAACTTACTAACAATATATAATTCATTTTACACCATCGACAAGACGAGATAAAATGCAGACGCAGTTGTTCTGTTGCTCCTCTGCCATCGCCGGCAGGTGTGTGGACTTGATTGCACCTGATGTAGTGTAGCTGTGCATAATGGTGAAGCTTAGCTTTCGTGACTGCGATCAAAATGCTTGATTGTGATTGGTCAATAGCGCTCTGTTGCCCCTAACAGCGGTCATTATTGCGCGTTGCCCGTAGCAGCGGTGAATTATCGAGAAATAATTGACCGCTGTTAGGGGCAACCGAGCGCTATTGACCAATCACAATCAAGCATTTTGATCGCAGTCACGAAAGCTCAGCATATGCACAGCTGCACTACATCAGGTGCAATCAGACCACACACCTGCCGTCTGCCGATGACAGAGGAGCAACAGAACAACTGAGTCTGCATTTGATCTCGTCTCGTCGATGGTGTAAAATGAATTACGTATATTAGTAAGTTAGCCATGTAATAAGCCGGATAATGTATAGCTATACTCGGTCATTGTCGCAAAATAATTGACCTTCACTGCGTTTAGAACGCAGTGTCTGTCAATTCTTTTGCGACAATGACCTCGTAGCTATACATTATCCCTTACTTATTACACGGCTTGGTTGAATGCTTGATTCTGATTGGTCAATGGCTGAATTCAGCTGTATGTTATGTAAGGGATAATGTATAGCTACAAGGTCATTGTCGCAAAATAATTGACCGACACAGCGTTCTGGAACACTGAGACGCAGCCGAGGTGTTCTAAACGCAGTGATGGTCAATTATTTTGCAACAATGACCGAGTATAGCTATACATTATCCCGCTTATTACATGGCTAACTTACTAACAATCGTAATTCATTTTACACCATCGACAAGACGAGATCAAATGCAGACGCAGTTGTTCTGTTGCTCCTCATCGCCGGCAGGTGTGTGGACTTGATTGCATGTAGTGCAGCTGTGCGAGATAAAGCTGGGAACGAGGTTATAGCTTTCGTGACTGCGATCAAAATGCTTGATTGTGATTGGTCAACAACGCTCTGTTGCCCCTAACAGCGGTCATTATTGCACGTTGCCCGTAGCAGCGGTGAATTATCGAGAAATAATTGACCGCTGCTAGGGGTAACGGAGCGCTATTGACCAATCACAATCAAGCATTTTGGCGAATGTTAAAACGCCAGGTAATAATTCTTGATAATGACCGCTGCACTCTATAACAGACCCGTGTCTAATCAAAACCAGCTTTTGATCAAAGCCTCAGAGCACTTAGTTCATATCAATCCGCACTTCCACATTAAGAGGTCCCGGCCGAGTACAACTTTGTTTACATCTGATATTATTCACTGACACTGTGGCAAAAAAAATAAAAACGACACGCTTCTCTGTATAACTAACAATGGAGGATTTATTTAAGGTTCATTTGAACATATTTGGAGAAAATGAAACGTTTTTTTTTTTATCAATTTGTTCTCCTCCTTTTTCTGTGGTTTTGAGGGAGGGTTGATAGATACTATCACATAGATACTATCGATACTATCGCATGTCCCCTCCGATACATGCGGAGTCAGCCAGCCACTTCTTTTCACCTGCCAGCGCGGACTCTCATTGGCGAGGTGTAACGTGTGGGAGGCTCACACTACCCTCGCCATCTCCTGTCCTTTTTTTTTTTTTTTTTTTTTTTTTTTTTTTTTGCTGTGCAAGCGCCCTGACCGACCTGTAGGAGTCGCTGTTTACAACGATCAGATTACCACCCACCGGCTCCCCTCCCGCTGACTCTGCCAATCGAGCCAGTATGACGGCCGGCCCAAGCCGGAGGCAATGCTGACAGCCGGATTCGATACCAGTGTCTCTCGCGTTGGTGACGAGCGCAATGTCCGCTGCGCCACCCAGCCGCCCAGAAAATGAAACTTTTGATTTGTGATGCGAATGCGAGGGGAGTCTGCGTTACCTAGAGTTACTGGGCTCCAACCACTACAGACAGGGAAAAGTGGAGCAAGATTCTGTCCTCCAATCCAGGCAACGGCAGCACATCTGGTGAGTGTCTCTCATAGTAGCCTGTCATGTAGTAACTAAATGACGCGATAAGCAGTAGTGTTGTTATAGCCGCTGTGTCAACTGTCTATTTATTAATTTCTTTATAGCCGTGTAATAAGCGGGATAATTTATATCCAGCCGGTCATTGTTGAGATTTAAAAACCCTTCAGGGTCACCCTGTTTAAATCTCAACAATGACCGGCTGGCCATAAATTATCCCGCTTATTATATATACACCCAATACACCCAATATACCCAATGCACCCAATACACCCAATACACCCAATATACCCAATGCACCCAATACACCCAATACACCCAATATACCCAATACACCCAATACAATCAATACATCCAATACACCCAATATACCCAATACATACAATACATCCAATACACCCAATATACCCAATACATCCAATACACACAATGCACCCAATACATCCAATACACACAATACACCCAATACATCCAATGCACCCAATACATCCAATACACACAATACACCCAATACATCCAATACATCCAGTACATACAATACACACAATACACCCAATACATCCACAACATCCAATACATCCCAATGTTTCGCCCAGTTCTCTGTAGACTGACTGCAGAAACTGTGGCGTTTTGTAAGCACAAAATGTACTTGTTTGTGGAGAATATGGAGCTCCATTAGTTGACCACAGCAGTCTGAACCAGGCTGCTAGACAAACTAGTAGGACTCCCCACACACCGGCTCCCAATGTGTGATCATCTAGATAGATGATAGATGTGGCTCCGTATTCTACTGTGTTTTTATTTCAGACACATCGCCTGTTAATAAAGAGGTCAATCGAACAGGCAAGGCTAAGTTATACGAATAAAATAGCAGATACATATAATCAAGGTGACATGCATTCAGCCTGGAAAGGAATTCAAATGATGTCTGGGACAAATACCAATACAGCCCCTAAAAGTATACAAATAAAAAATAGTAGCCATGACTCCCTGCCAGATGAGGCAAATAAGTTCTTCTGCTGTTTTGAGTCTCAGGATTTTAGTGCTCAACTTAAGGAGCTATCAGATTCACTCTCACCTGGACATCCACTGGAAGTCTCCACGCAGTCAGTAGCTAAATATTCTAAAGAGATTAAGGTAAATAAAGCTAAAGGGCCAGTTGGAATATGTGGAAGGACACTGAAACACTGTGCTGATGAACTGAGTCAGGTGTTTCAAAGACTATTGCAGCTCTGCTTGGACTCAGCAGTGATTGCTGATCTCTGGAAGAATTCTATCATCATTCCAATTCCAAAGATCAGCCGACCCAAAATCCTCAACGACCTGCAGCCTATAGCCTTAACATCATTAGTAATGAAAAATCTGGAGAAAATGGTTAAATCTGAAATTGTAATCTGAAATGTAACCAGATCAGCTCTTGACCCCGTGCAATTTGCATATAAGCCTGAGAGAGGTGTTGATGATGCCATGTTATTTATTTTAACTCGTACATGAGCATTTACTTTTTGTTGACTTTTCGTCAGCCTTCAATACAATGCAGCCTCACATACTCGTAGAAAAACATATAAATTACTTTCACTTGGATCATCAACATATCAGATGGATTATCAGTTTTCTTACTAATAGAACTCAGACAGTAAGTATAAATGGAAAAAGTTACAAATCAATTCTAATTTCCACTGGCTCACCGCAGGGCTGTGTTCTTTATTCTCTTCTTTTTGTTTTATACACAAATGATTGTCTTAGCAAATATATAAATCATCACCATATTGTAAAATTAGCTAACGACAGTGTTATCCTATCTCTTCTCAGTCAGTCAGATAAATCACATGGACCCATAATACAAGACTTTGTAGACTGGTGTGATGGCTGCTTTCTGGATTTAAATGTATCCAAAACCAAATAAATTATTATTTCACCAAAACACATAGACGTCGCTCCAACAACCATCCAGGGAACTATAAATATTTAGGAACTGTGTTTGAGGACAAAAAAAAGGCTCATCAGCGTCTGTACTGTCTTCGTAAACTAAACTCCTTTGGAGTCGACCAGAGAATTCTGGCAACGTTTTATTCTTCCTTTATTGAAAGTATTCTAACCTTTTCATTTGTATGTTGGTTCACATCCCTCTGTCAAAGAGACAAGAACAGACTGCAAGGTGTTGTCAACCTTAGATAAAAAATTATCGGCAAAACACAAAGAACCCCCAGTACAGTTTAACAGTGCTCAAGTGCTCAAGAAAGCACATAAGATAATTAGTGACTCCACAAATGTCCTTCATTCGTGTGCATATGCGTCGCCTGAGGCGGCCGCTGCTGCAGATCACTCTACCTGTTTCTGTACTTTTTGTCTAGTTCTAAATCTCTATTGTACTTATTTTTTTACCTGGACACAAGTCCTTTTTTATTTAAGTTATACTTAGTTCCACCTAGGCTTGCCACGGTAGTCAGTCAGTGATAACGGTGTCATTCTGTGTTCAGGAATCCACTTGAGTAAATTAATTGCCTAGTGCCCCCACCCCCCACCAGTGTATAGTTTCAGATTCACTTCTAGAGTAGATTTTACTTCACGTGAACCAGAGAAAGACTCTAGTGAAGAGATGCCATGTTACACAACAATGGCAGAGGAGTTATCAATATTTTGGATTTAAACACCGCAGCTCGACTGGAGAGGAGCTCAGAGGACCAGTCCAGAATAGATCAGCAAAAGCATGTTTGCATTTAATTGGATCAGCTGTGAAGGGAAAGTAGCACGGAAGAACGTTGGTTGGTGTGTGTGTGTGTGTGTGTGTGTGTGTGTGTGTGTGTGTGTGTGTGTGTGTGTGTGTGTGTGTGTGTGTGTGTGTGTGTGTGTGTGTGTGTGTGTGTGTGTGTGTGTGTGTGTGTGTGTGTGTGTGTGTGTGTGTGTGTGTGTGTGTGTGTGTGTGTGTGTGTGTGTGTGTGTGTGTGTGTGTGTGTGTGTGTGTGTGTGTGTGTGTGTGTGTGTGCGTCTTTCCATTGGTTAACATTATTAGGCAAACAAGAAAATGATGAACATTTTCAGCCTAGTGTAATGACCCTGCTGTTTTACAAACATATCATTCATTCATGGTTTAGTATCAGGCACACCTGTAGTAAGGGGAGGGGAGGAGGGGAGAAACAGCCCAGTGAAGAGTGCACGGTTAATTTGTTATGTTGGCTTGTTTCAGTTTCAGTTTCAGTTTAAACCTTATTTGAACAGGGACAGCACACATTAATGAACATAAAGTAAATGTGTGAGACAGTGTTAGCCAAAGCTAATTTTCAACTGTTGTCCCTGGGCCTGGTGTTAAAATCCTGGGCTTGGTGTTGTCATCATGCCTTTACAAGCTTCAATGTTTTATTCATCATCTAAATGTGGCAATACGAATAGAATAGAATAGAATAGAATAGAAATACTTTTATTATCCCGTGGGAAATTTGACACTGCAAATCGCTCAACATTTAAACATTTAGACAGAACAGGTCACAAATTAGAATAATAAAACGAATCAAATCAAGTTGCCTAGGATAAGAGTAGAGTAAAATAGAATAAAAATGGAATAAAATATACAGTAAATAAATACAGTAAAAATATACTGAGGTCTACAGTAGGTGTAATATTGCACAGTGCTGTTTCAAACTAAGTCCTGGAAGATGGTAACTGCCACTCTGTGCTCAGTGATGCAGTGAGGCACAGTGATGCATTGTATAGTCTGATGGCTGTTGGAATGAAGGACTTCCTGTGACGTTCAGTGATGCATTTGGGTAGTGTGAGCCTAGCATTGAACATGCTCCTCCTGTCAGCCAAGTCTGTGTATAGTGGGTGGGAGGGGTTTTCCCTGATGGCCTGGAGCTTAGCAAGGCTCCTCCTCTCCGCCACCCTCGCTAGGGAGTCCAGCTCCACCCCAACCACGCTACTGGCCTTCTTGACCAGCTTATCCAGCCTGTTTGTGTCCCCTGCTCTCAGTCCCCAGCAGGTCACAGCGTACAAGCTTGATATTCAACGTTAAATGAATGACCTTCTGTGTTAAGACTGTTAGTAAGCCAGTGTAAAGTAAAGTAAAGATATTGAGCATACATTTGTAAAATGTGCAACCCTAGTTTCACCTAGTGGTATGAGACGTACTCGTCGAATGGCTGGATGTACCGAACCGTGACATCCGTACCACCGTGAAGTCGTGGGACGAATACACGTACCGTTACACCACTACTACCCAATCACTCCAGGGTTTAGACCTCTACACCAGGGGTTCCCAAACTTTTTCAGCTCGAGACCCAAAAGAGAAATTAGGTGTTTCCCCAGGACCCAAACTTACAAAAATACATCATAAATTGCCATAACATACATTTATAAACTACCGATAAAGAACACAACAAACCATGCATTTAAAATGTATATGAAATGTATTTATTTCATTATACAAGTACATCACAGCAATAACCAAATTTGCTGAGTGTAATGTTAAGTTTCTCACCACCTCATAAAATATGTACATACAATTCTGTAACACTTTTAAATTAACAAACATGTTCTACTCTCCTTTCTATTTATCACCCCTTTTTCAACTCTCCATTTCTTACCCCCTCCCTCTGTCCCTCAACCTTAAACCCCAACATTGAGCAACATTCTGATGAATTTTTACTGACTTATTTTAAAATTCTACTGACCTGACATGCTAGAAGGGGTATAATATTTCATCTATGGCACAATGAAATCTAATGAGAGGTATGTGGCTGGTTGAAGCAGATCTATTCTGGGCTTGGTTTTTGAAAGTGCTATTCTGAGGTCATGCTGAGCATTTAGTCTGTTTCTGTATTTGTTTTTCAGGTATGCTAGAGTAGAAAACCCAGATTCACATAAGTGGTGGTGCCAAACTGAATCAACACATCTACAGCTTTCCTAGCCAAGCAGGAGAACTCTACCTGCTGGAGATGAGCAATCCAAAAATGTATTCACATATCATAGAATTGTTCAGATAACTTAATATAACGTTTAGAAACAGCAGCAGTCTTTAAGTTTGGGAAACGCTGCTCTACAGTACACAACCCAGTGGTTAGACCTCTACAGTACCCAGTCAACCCAGTGATTAGACCTCTACACTACCCACACAACCCAGTGCTTAGACCTCTAGTCTACACTACCCAGCCAACCCAGTGATTAGACCTCTACACTACCCAGTCAACCAAATGATTAGACCTCTACACTACCCAGTCACTCCAGTGCTTAGACCTCTACAGTACCTAGCCAACCCAGTGATTAGACCTCTACATTACCCAGTGCTTAGACCCAGGGCCGCCTGGGAGAAATGCGAGGCCCTGTGCGAGATTTAAACGCGAGCCCCCCCCCCCCCCCCCCCCCCCCCCAAACGCAGCTGACGCACGCCGGCATACACATGATGTAACCCCTCCCTTCTTGAAACCAATCTGCAGAGCCCCAGAGCTCCAATAGAGAATAGTGCAGAGCCGCAGAGCCAGGAACATTCTACAAACGTGTCTAATGTGAAATATATAAGCATATAAGCAAAACTAGATTTTAGGTCTGTGATGAAAAAGGGCCTCGCGGGAAGGGGGGCCTCGCAAAAAAATATATAAAATAATAATAATAATAAAAGAAATAAAAAAAAATAAAAAATAATAATTATTTTGTTTTGTGCGAGGCCCCCCTTCCCGCGAGGCCCTGTGCGACCGCACTGCTCGCACACCCCCTGAGGCGGCCCTGCTTAGACCTCTACACTACCCAGTCACTCCAGTGCTTAGACCTCTACACTACCCAGCCAACCCAGTGATTAGACCTCTACACTACCCAGCCAACCCAGTGATTAGACCTCTACACTACCCAGTCACTCCAGTGCTTAGACCTCTACACTACCCAGCCAACCCAGTGATTAGACCTCTACACTACCCAGTCACTCCAGTGCTTAGACCTCTACACTACCCAGCCAACCCAGTGATTAGACCTCTACACTACCCAGTAGGGATGGGTACCGAATTCGGTACTTTTGAGGTACCAAACCGAAACACGTCGGTACTACCGAGTATCGATTCACTTTTTTTTTTTTTTTTTTTTTTACCTTTTTTCTTTTCATGTCAACGTTCACACGCACAATATATGCTTACCTGCTTTGGATTTTTTTTTCACAGCTGAGGTAGGTAAATAAAATTTCTTGAGACTAAAGTACAGAAAAAAGGTACCGTTGGGTACCGGTATCGATTCACAGGTACCGGTACCGTATCGGTTCAAATGTGAAAGGTACCCATCCCTACTACCCAGTCACTCCAGTGATTAGACCTCTACACTACCCAGTCACTCCAGTGTTTAGACCTCTACACAACCCAGTGCATAGACCTCTATACTACCCAGTCACTCCAGTGTTTAGACCTCTACACAACCCAGTGCTTAGACCTCTACACTACCCAGTCACTCCAGTGCTTAGACCTCTACACTATACCAGTCACTCCAGTGTTTAGACCTATAGCCTACACTACCCAGTGCTTAGACCTCTACACTATACCAGTCACTCCAGTGTTTAGACCTATAGCCTACACTACCCAGTGCTTAGACCTCTACACTACCCAGTCACTCCAGTGTTTAGACCTATAGCCTACACTACCCAGTGCTTAGACCTCTACACTACCCAGTGTTTAGACCTATACACTACCCAGTGTTTAGACCTCTACACTACCCAGTGTTTAGACCTCTACACTACCCAGTCACTCCAGTGTTTAGACCTCTACACTACCCAGTCACTCCAGTGATTAGACCTCTACACTACCCAGTGTTTAGACCTCTACACTACCTAGTCACACCAGTGTTTAGACCTCTACACTACCCAGTATTTAGACCTCTACACTATCTAGTCACTCCAGTGTTTAGACCTCTACACTACCCAGTGCTTAGACCTCTACACTACCCAGTGTTTAGACCTCTACACTACCCAGTGTTTAGACCTCTACACTACCTAGTCACTCCAGTGTTTAGAGCTCTACACTACCCAGTGCTTAGAACTCTACACTACCCAGTGATTAGACCTCTACACTACCCAGTCACTCCAGTGTTTAGACCTCTACACTACCCAGTGTTTAAAGCTCTACACCACCCAGTGCTTAGAGCTCAACACTACCCAGTGCTTAGAACTCTACATGACCCAGTGCTTAGAACTCTACATGACCCAGTGCTTAGAACTCTACACTACCCAGTGCTTAGAACTCTACATGACCCAGTGCTTAGAACTCTACACTACCCAGTGTTTAGACCTCTACACTACCCAGTGCTTAGAACTCTACACTACCCAGTGCTTAGAACTCTACACTATCCAGTGCTTAGAGCTCTACACTACCCAGTGCTTAGAACTCTACATGACCCAGTGCTTAGAACTCTACACTACCCAGTGCTTAGAGCTCTACACGACCCAGCCGCACCTTCAAATGTTTTTTTTTACTTGACTACATGATGGATAATGTATAATGTACTGTAATACTGTGTGTATCACGCTCAGTGTGTCACCACCATCAGCACACATACTGTATTATCTCTTGCACACACATACATCACACACATACATGCATGCACACACACACACACACACACACACACACACACACACACACACACACACACATGCAGAGACAGAACATAATGAATAGCTACCCACCACTGCATCAGTCAGGGTTGAGGGGAAACAAGTGTGTAACTCAAGTAAATGTGTTTTTAATACTTTCCATAACCATTTACACAACAGAACATGGTGATAGAAGACAGAGAGAGAGAGAGAGAGAGAGAGAGAGAGAGAGAGAGAGAGAGAGAGAGAGAGAGAGAGAGAGAGAGAGAGAGAGAGAGAGAGAGAGAGACAGAGACAGAGACAGAGAGAGAGAGAGAGAGAGAGGGGTAGAGAGAGAGAAGGATGGAGGGATAGAGAGAGGGATAGAGAGACACTGATTTCTTTATGTTGATTTGGGAGACAAGCCTTGCCAAGGTCTTGGTGATATATTCTTCTGTGTATATGATCTCCACGGCTCACTGGTGTTGGTAAACGAAGCAGCATGATCAGCGTCTTGTGAAAACCTCAGAGCATCAATTTCCCACAATTGTCTTTACTGTGATTGATAGCTGCCATTGTTAACCCCAGTCGTTAAGCACAATGAGATGTTGCAATCACTGTGTACAGTATGTGTTTGTTTGATCGTTCTGTCTGTAATTGCGATAAATTGCCCATTTCTTTTCCAATTTGGTGGCTGGGTTAGCAGCCACCCACCACATTACTGAGACCTGCACTGTTCAGACGTGTTGTTGCCCTGAAGAAGCAGTTCAAAGTAAAAAGAATAATAATAATAAATAAAATAAAATGTAGCCACTGGTGTTTATATTAACTCATTCTGCGCCACGGGTCGGGGCGCCAGAGGGCGCTATTACGCCAGTGTTGTAAGTCAATGGGGCGATTTGTTCACTTGCGAGTGCTTAAAATATATCTTATATTATAGCTATGGGTCTAATACACCCGTCGGTTGTCAGCGAGTTGCTTCCAGTCAACATCCACGAAACAGATTGTTTTTTCATCAGTATATTTCCGTTTTATACCGTTTTGAATATGAATATAGTTTGGGTGCTTCTGAGTAATTCCAGGAAAAGACGCGATAATAGCCCTTTAGTGGAATACACTAAACACGTTGTCATTTTTCGCCTGATTATAGAATCTTCCTGAAATCATTGCTAGATTATCATTATTATCCTTCCCCATGCAAAAATGAAAAGGGCCCTGGACCGCGGGGTTCCCCCCGCCACCTCCTGCACCCAACGGCACACAGCCACACACACACACACACAGAGACAGCGTCGATCGCGGTAGAAATAAATATCAGATCAACGCAAGATTTTATATATAGTGTTCTTACCTTGTCTCAAAAGAAATAATCCAATTATCTGATCGCCATTCCAAATACTGCTCGTCGAGGTCCGTCCCACATTACCGAGCGTTACACATGAACGGGCGGGCGAGGTTAGTGTACCATGCCATCGTTGTAAAGGCCTCCCTCGTCTGAGTATTTAAACACTGCCCGCACAGCTCGCATCGTCCGAGAAAAGAAACTACACCATTTCCAATGGAGTGCAATACCAGCTGGAAAGCGTAGGCGGCGGTATTTGCCCTTTTGCGAGCTCAGACCCATTCCCAATGATAACAACAGGCTGGATGGATGAAAATGAATGGATATAGCTAATAAAATAAATAACGATTAAAACCCGAGTTTTCTCGTGATTGGCACTGAACGGTTGGCGAGTTAACCCGACTTTTCTCGTGGCTGGCGTTGAATGAGTTAAGGCTACCAACAACATGACCAGAGTTACATTTAGTAATTTAGTGTTTAGTGTTACAGCCACAGCCAGGGCCTTTCTCTCCCCTGTCTGTCAGCAGGCCCCCATGCCCATACATGGTCCACTTCCTGTTCCCGCCTCACCATCGTCCTAGTCACCTGTGCCACCCATTCCACTCCTCATCCGAGTGTTGTTTACGGCTCCCCTGGTATAAGCACTCATCTCTAGACCATAGTTATAGTACTCCTATAGTCAGGGCCGCCTGGGAGAAATGCGAGGCCCTGTGCGAGATTTAACGCGAGGCCCCCCCCCCCCCCCCCCCCCCCCCCCAAGGTAAAAAAAAATAAAAAATAAAAAATTATATATATATATATATATATATATATATATATTTTTTTTTTTTTTTTTTTTTTTTTTTTTATACAGTCAACATATTCTTAAATAATAGCGCTGCCCGAGGCGGGGCATGATACAGTCAACATATAGCAAAAGAGAGAGTGAGAGAGAGCTCCCGTTCTACAGTCAATATACAGTGTACAGAGAGAGAGAGAGAGAGAGAGACACATTGGAAAGAAATTGAAATGCTATTTGGCCCTAAACAGAGAGTACACAGTGGCAGAATACCTGAGCACTGTGACTGAAGATCCTTGAGCACAGCCTAGCCATCGAGAAAGGCCGCCATAGGCAGACTGTGTGTGTTAGAAAGAGAGAGAGAGAGAGAGAGAGAACATGTGTGTTTGTCATGTGTGTGTGTGTGTTAGAGAGAGACTATAGCATGTATGAGAGATTCAAAAGGACAAAGATCAACACTTAAATCCAACAAGAAGAGGGTCAACAGAGAAACCAAAGCAGCAAGGAGCCAATGGCCGACATCAGCTAAATAGGCTAGCCAGGTACTGTGACACCAGGCCACGTGACACACAGCTTTGGCCAACGGCCCAACGCTACCCAAGCTACACAAACGACCATTCACACACAGCACATGTCGTATCTCCAAATGTTGTGAAGTAGCATATGTTTTGCCTGGAAAAAAACATCGTTATTAACAAAACATTCGGGAGGGGAAGGAAGGAAGAGTGGGGTAATGTCATCATGACATTTTCATTAATCCAAGTTACCTGCACGATGAACGCAGGGCGAAAGGCCGCAAGGTCTCCACGTTGACGAAAGGCCTCTCGCTGGCGGGACAAAAAGAAGCTATGGCCAGAGCCTTGTCATGGTGCAGGCCCGACTACATCTTCTGTCAAAGGGCCTGCTATTCTCAAGGCTAACTGATAGCATCAAACGAACGTTCCCAGCTGACGCTAAACAGCTAACTGGCTAACAGTTAGCTCACACAGTTAGCTACTAGTAGTATTAGCTAGTCGACCAGTTTGGCTCCAGAGAGAGAAAGAGAGATAGGGTCAGGTGACTCAGGTCCACGGCGGGTATATAATCATAAGTTGACTCACCATAACGCAGTATCAACGTGGAAGGAGACTTTCTTGGCCCCACGGTGTAATTTCGGCGTATTGCTGCCTAACAGATTTATCTGCTCACAAGTTCTCTTCTCCTTCTTTTGAAAAGACATCCACTCGCCTCGCCTCGCTAGGTTAGCTAACGCTAGTTAGCATTTAGCTAAGCTAGCTACTAGCCGACATGGCTATACCATGAAAGGCTCCGGCCATTTGTCCCGCTAGCGAGAGGCCTTTCGTCAACGTTCCTTGGTTGGTGACCGACCGACTGATAATGACCGACCTCTTTCTTCGTCTTGGCTATTGGGCATAACTAAGCATAGTCAAAAGCTGCACGCGCGAAAATGTCAAACGCAGCCGACTCACGCTGCCGGCGTACTACACTGTCTACACATGATGTAAGTAAAACCACTCCCTTCGTTGAAACCAATGCTGCTGCAGAACCCCAGAGGCTGAGCTCCAATAGTGAGTATGTCTGCAGCTGCAGGACTGCAGACCCAGGAACAAGTCAGACACATTCTACAAACGTGTCTAATGTGAAATATATAAGCATATAAGCAAAACTAGATTTTAGGTCTGTGATGAAAAAGGGCCTCGCGGGAAGGGGGGCATCGAAAAAAAAAAAAAAAAAAAAAAATAATAATAAAAAAAATTAATAAAAAATATTTTTTTTTTTTTTTTTTTTTTTTTTTTTGCGAGGCCCCCCTTCCCGCGAGGCCCTGTGCGACCGCACTGCTCGCACACCCCCTGAGGCGGCCCTGCCTATAGTTTATGTTTGTGTGCTCAGTGAACTTGTTACATACTAACGCTTGTTCTCCAATGTCCAGGACCTCACCCCTCCGTCCTCACCTACCACGCCGTCTGTCTGTCTCTCCTCCACTCCTTATTCCCCATCGCCAGCCCCCCTCCCGACCCTTGGACCCCCCCCCACCTGCTTAATTAAACATTCTAAACCGCTACATTCTTCTCTGCCTGTGTTCTGCTCTTCGGTTCTATAAACAAGTCAAGTCAAGTCAAGAGTTTTATTTGTCACGGCATACAAGTATACAATGAAATGCGGGTGGACTTTCCCGCAACGATGTGCATAATACAATAGTAGTAACATATAATAGAATCCAATAGAACGGCATTGTGCAATAAAACAAGTAAACAGAGTAGGGCATATCGGTATATGGACATAACTTATTTACAGAGCATGGTAGGACATGCTAGGTCCTGTGGTAGTGCAATACACTGTTAGCTACGGATGAGGCACTGGGTCTTTCTGTACATGCTATTTTATACAATCTCAAGTTATACTATACTATTCTTAAAGTGACCTTTCCTTAGTGGTCATAAGTGTGGGCGTGTGCAGCATGAGTGTGTGCTTGCTCATGTTAAAGTGGCTGCTAGTGTGTGAGCGTGTACAGTGTGTGTGTCGTGTGTGCTCATGTGTGCTTGTGTGTGGAGAGTTCAGTGTTCAAGGCTCTGATGGCCTGGGGGAAGAAGCTGAGCCGAAGTCTCTCTGTCCTAGTAGCTGGTGTTCGCAGGCGTCTGCCTGACCTCAGCAGCATGAACAGGCTGTTGTTGGGGTGGTGAGGGTCTTTCATTATTCTGCAGGCTCTGGATTTGCACCTCTTGTTGTATAGAACCTGCAGGGGTGGTAGTGCAATACCCGTGGTACGCTCGGCTGAGCGCACCACTCTCTGTAGGGCCTTCTTGTCCTGTGCCGTGCTGTTTCCATACCAGGCAGTGATGTTTCCAGTCAAGATGCTCTCTACAGCTCCGGAGTAGAAGGACTGGAGTATCTTCCCAGATACTCTGAACTTCCTTAACTGTCTCAGGTGGTAGAGGCGCTGCTTCGCCTTTTTTACGACTGAGTCTATGTGTGTTGTCCATGTCAGATCCTCTGATATGTGGACCCCCAGGTACTTAAAGCTGCTCACCCTGTCAACGGTAGCCCTGTTTATCCTCAGTGGTGTGTCTGTCTCCTGCTGTCCTCTCCTATAATCCATGATCAGCTCCTTGGTTTTACCAATGTTCAGGAGCAGGCTGTTGTCCTGGCACCAGCGTTCCAGTACCTCAACCTCCTCCCGGTAGGCCTTCTCGTCGTTGTCCGAGATCAGCCCCACCACCACTGTGTCGTCCGCAAACTTCAGTATGGAGTTGGAGCTGAACTTGGCCACACAGTCATGTGTGTATAGTGAGTACAGCAGGGGGCTCAGAACACAGCCCTGGGGGGACCCGATGCTCAGGGTGATGGTGTTGGAGGTCTGACCCCCCACCCTGACCGCCTGGGGCCTTTCACTCAGAAAGTCCAGTATCCGCGAGGGAGGCGTCGTCGCTCCCCATAACACTTTTATCCAAAAAGAATAGCAGTCTAGCAGTGCCAAGCTTGAGTGCTGCACTCTGAGTGCATAGCAGTATAGACATTAGCATAGTAGGTATAGGTAGTAGTATAGACATAGTAGCATAGTATATACCATTTGTAGTGCCAAATTTCCGTTGGGATGATTAAAGTATTTCTATTATATATAGCCT
>NC_140183.1:13279483-13367683 GCF_963971535.1 Notolepis coatsorum | reverse complement strand
TCACAGATATGCTGTGTAGCGTGTCTCACAGTGTCATTCTAGTTCCCAGTGTGTTGAAACGTTTCAAGAACCAAGGGCCAAACCACTGACAACCCACTGGATATGCCAAAACCTCATTACTGTCGGAGAGTGTAAGTAGATCTGGCAGCTTTTAGTTTTTTAAATTATTTATATATATATATATATATATATATATATATATAATATATATATATATATATATATATATATATATATATATATATATATATATATATATATATATAACATTTTCTTTTACAGACTAGGGTGTCTCAGAATGAAAAGTAAATGTTTAGGGCGGTACCATGTGGTCAGATTTTGAAAGGTGTGGCCAACAGGACAGTGTCATTTCTACGGAAGAGGTCAATAAAGCATGAAACAGACTGTGTGTATTCACAGGGGCGGGACGTCCTAAACTCTGTGTCTCACCCCTAGTTGACTGGAGAAGTAGGTCGTGATGTGAGGCACGATGCTCCACTCGAGTCACTCGTTCGGTTCATGAGCAGCTGTAATCTAAAAGCAAGGCGAGATGAGCTGTAATCTAAAAGCAAGGCGGGACGTTCCCCCCCCCCAACTTCATCAGAACTTCCCGTGAGAAAAGTAAACAGTGTGATGAGAAAGTTCAACTTTTTTTTATTTCTCCTTCCTGAAAAGTTGCCTTTTTTGGAGACACAAGGTTTCCGCGCAGGACAATATTACACCTTATGTTAATATGACCCTGGACTTTAGGTATGAAGCATGTGCTTATTAGAGATTTATACTCCCCCCTCCGGTAACCTCCCTGACGACCTGAACACAGTCAAACAGGCCTCACAAGTAAAGCCTTGATTTACAGGGTAGAATGAGAGTAACAGCCACAACTCCTCCCCAGTGGAACAGACCCAGGTGTGCATCCTCTCCTCCGATTCACATGATGTGACGGCCCCAGGGATGGGTGTGTATGGTGGAATGATCCATTAATTTGGAGGGGGCGGGGGAGGCTCTTGTTAGTGACCCAGTACTATAAATAGACTATACATTATTGTCTCCCCCTGTTATCCGCACTACAGTGGAGATAAACTCGCTTAATGAGACGATTCGTCTTCGGATTAGCGGAGACGCTTCAGCGGGGTAACGAGGCGGGGACACCCGGAGCGAGACCTGATTAAATCACACGCCGTGTTGAGTCAACGCTGTTGCAGAACTCTTGGTCCCAGCGGACACGGTGTCATACAAAGACCTGGCGGGCCTCCAGCCTCAACGTCATTAGCCAGCCTCCCCCCCCCCCCCCCCATCAGATCAGATTTACAGAGGAGAGTTACAACTGAGGAAAGCCGGGACGCAAACTACACAATACTATAATGAGTCTCCTCAGCCTGCTTGGAAGTCTCCTATATATTCTCCTATACTGTATATAATATTCATGACTGGAGGACAGCTTTACAGACCCGCTGTATCACCCTCGTGTGAATCAGCGCTTGCAGGACTGATGACCTCAGTGAACATAAAATCGCGTATGTCACATAAAGACATGGCCGACCTCCAAACTCCAATGTCGTAGCCAGCTCTGTTAAAGTCAAGATGGCCATGTGTCACCAAAATGTGCGCACACATCCCACAATGTCATCATTGTTTACAAACAGCATATTGAATAGGGTCAGAAGGGGCGGGACTAATCTTGAATATTCGTCTTCCCCCACCTGCTGGTAGGAGCAGAGTGGCAGGGCCCCTAGGGGCCCATGAAACCCATTCAATAGACATCCTACATCCTGGTCATCTATCATGGGCACGACTCAGCATCTGTGGCTCCGGGGGGTTTCTGGGACCCCCATCTGAGACTAATATGTTTCTGGGACCCCCATCTGAGACGAATATGTTTCTGGGACCCCCATCTGAGACGAATATGTTTCTGGGACCCCCATCTGAGACGAATATTTCTCTGAGACTCAGTAGATTTCAGTTGTTGGATATGATTAAGTCCAGATTTCCCTAATTGCATCCATACTGTAGTAGAGAGGACACTCGTGGAGAACATGAAACTCATTATTGTCTCATTGGGGAACTGTAGCTTTTACTGATGAAATGAAACCATATTCTTCTGGGGACCCACTGGAACACCTTCAATGGCCCCTGTGAGGCCCCTGTGGGTCTCATGTGAGGCCCCTGTGAGTCTCCTGTGAGGCCGCTGTGAGGCCCCTGTGAGTCTCCTGTGAGTACATTGTACCTAGCATGTTGCTAAGGCCAGTACCTTGTACCTAGCATGTTGCTAAGGCCGGTACCTTGTACCTAGCATGTTGCTAAGGCCAGTACCTTGTGTCTAGGATGTTGCTAAGGGCAGTTCCTTGTACCTAGCATGTTGCTAAGGCCGGTACCTTGTACCTAGCATGTTGCTAAGTCCAGTACATTGTACCTAGCATGTTGCTAAGGCCAGTACCTTGTACCTAGCATGTTGCTAAGGCCAGTGTCTTGTACCTAGCATGTTGCTAAGGCCAGTACATTGTACCTAGCATGTTGCTAAGGTCTGTACCTTGTGCCTAGCATGTGTCATGTTACTTCACACGGTAACAAATACGTGAGTCCTCTGCTTTGGTTGTTAGTATCTTTATTAGCTTATGCCTCGCTACGTTACACGGGTGTCCATCTTAGGTTCCTCTCGAACTGTACCTGACCCCCAGTACGGTGGCCTGTACACTTTGCGTATAGCGCACACACATTAACATAACACCACAGCATGTTGCTAAGGTCAGTACCTTGTACCTAGCATGATGCTAAGATCAGTACCTTGTAACTAGCATGTTGCTAAGGCCAGTACCTTGTGCCTAGCATGTTTTAAGGCCAGTACATTGTACCTAGCATGTTGCTAAGGCTGGTACCTTGTACCTAGCATGTTGCTAAGGCCAGTGCATTGTACCTAGCATGTTGCTAAGGCCGGTACCTTGTACCTAGCATGTTTCTAAGGCCAGTACCTTATACCTAGCATGTTGCTAAGGCCAGTGTCTTGTACCTAGCATGCTGTAAGGCCAGTACCTTATACCTAGCATGTTGCTAAGGCCAGTACATTGTACCTAGCATGTTGCTAAGGCCAGTACCTTGTACCTAGCATGTTGCTGAGGCCAGTAACTTGTACCTAGCATGTTGCTAAGGCCAGTACATTGTACCTAGCATGTTGCTAAGGCCAGTACCTTGTACCTAGCATGCTGCTAAGGTCAGTACCTTGTACCTAGCATGTTTTAAGGCCAGTACCTTGTACCTAGCATGTTGCTAAGGCCAGTACCTTGTACCTAGCATGTTGCTAAGGCCAGTACCTTGTACCTAGCATGTTGTTAAGGACAGTACCTTGTACCTAGCATGTTGCTAAGGCCAGTACCTTGTACCTAGCATGTTGCTAAGGCCAGTAACTTGTACCTAGCATGTTGCTAAGGCCAGTACCTTGTACCTAGCATGCTTCTAAGGCCAGTACCTTGTACCTAGCATGTTGCTAAGGCCAGTACATTGTAACTAGCATGCTGCTAAGGCCAGTGTCTTGTACCTAGCATGTTGCTAAGGCCAGTACATTGTACCTAGCATGTTGCTAAGGCCGGTACCTTTTACCTAGCATGTTGCTAAGGCCAGTGTCTTGTACCTAGCATGTTGCTAAGGCCAGTACTTTGTACCTAGCATGTTGCTAAGGCCAGTACATTGTACCTAGCATGTTGCTAAGGCCCTTACCTTGTACCTAGCATGTTGCTAAGGCCAGTACATTGTACCTAGCATGTTGCTAAGGCCCTTACCTTGTACCTAGCATGTTGCTAAGGCCCTTACCTTGTACCTAGCAGGCATGTCTTTTAGTGTGGGAGGAAACCGGAGTACAGAGAGGAAACCCCTACAAACAAGGACAGAACGTGCAAACCCCATAGAGAAAAGACTCCCTGCTTGGGCTGAACCCAGGACCTTCTTGATCTCGACTTCATCTCAAACCCAGGAGCCCCTCCTCCATACCTGAGAGAATTGCTGCTAGATATGATTTACTACACAATTGCATAACTGGAGATGTCATCTTTTTTTTGCAGAATACTGACAATATTATACAGGTAATATGATATCACACGGATGGAAGTACACCCTCAGAGACGGCTGTTTCACAGGGATGGAGGTACGCCTAGAGATAGTATGTTTTCATGGAGACATATGAAGGTAATTATAGGGAGTATCCAGCCAGTCCGTGTCATTGAATCTGGACCACCTCCAAAGATCATATTAAATGCAACCTTTTCAGAAGGCTGCTAGATGTGGGGCCTGATTTGGGGCCTGCAGAAGTGAATTACTGTTGTGCTGTTGCTCCCTCGATAGAAGCGGTTTAGCACGTTTTAAAATCCCGCTCTCCTTTTAGCAGTTGGATGAGAGAAACACGTTTTGTGTTCGAATTCTTTTAATGTTAAATTTGACTTGACGTTGGAGAGAGAACAGATGACAGCACCCGCTGGTAGTACTAAGAGAAAAATGGACACGCACACACACGTGCACACGCACCAATACATCATACTGCGATATTAACAGATGTTCTGCATGCTTGCATCTTGTGGGTATAGAAAACATTGTCTCCACCACACACATACTTCCACGCCCCCCCGTACCCCCCCCACCCCCACCACCCGCATCCAGCCCGCCCCAACCCTACCAGCACACAACCACTTTCCTCTCTAATCCAGACCAGAGCTCCGGCGCGGAGTCTGCCGGGGGGGGGGGGGATCGGTACAAAGCCGTCGCATCACACGGATTCCCATGATGCAATGCCATTATTAACCGCACATGTTAATGACTGGGAGGGGAGACACATGGCCCGGATTGTTCCGTGACCCACAGGCTGCCAATCAAGTCTCACTGGAGAGGACTAATGCTGAGGGTCGCTATGGCAACGGGGTACAGTAACAGGTTGCAACGGCGAGATTACAAAAAGGTGCAAGAACCTGTGACATTCCTGGTAGATTTGCTCTAGTTGTTCGTGCTGGACTGTAGACTTATCTGGCTTGTAGACGTACAGATGAAGCGTTTAGTTTTCCTGGGCGCTTTGCCGCGACGTGAGCACGGTTATATCACGTCGGAAATGAATTAGGAACCCAGGCTGCTGTTCTATTTTATGCCGCCAGGAGGCGCAAAGTCATTAGACGGACGCTACAACGTCCTACACAGTATACTGTATAACGATCTGTATGTAAATGTATATATATTAATTCATTTTGCGCGAATCCACACTTCATTTCCCAGACCCACTTTGTTTTAACCAGTTAAAACCTGTCGATTGCTAGTGGAGGTTCATATAAGGGATATATAATGGATATTTTCGTTCTAGTACCGTGGTCTAGTGCTTAATGCCCATTCCTTTCAAGCCGACGCCCGGGGTTTGGATCCCAGCGGGTATTTTTTTATTTATAAAATGAAATTGCCCGCAACGATGTGCATAATACAATAGTAATAATATATAATAAGAATCCAACCAATAGAGCGACATTGTGCAATAAACAAGTAAACAAAGTATGGCATATTTTACAGTAGGGCACTTTGAAACAACCAATCACGTTGCGCGATAGCACGAGCGATGCATAGTCAGGAAGTAATGTTAGAGCTGAGTTCACTCATTCCGAACGGCGAAATGTAAAATGCTACCCAAGATTGTTGCGTTTCGTTATAAAAACTATGCGGTGATAAACAAAACGAATCGCAGTATGCAAAACGTGCGGTTCGAGGATCACAGTTGGAGATGCAATCATGCAACGTCCAACTTCGTTCGACACTTGAACTAAGAAGGTGCACAAAGATCGGTAAGTGAATGAACGAATGAATGAAAACTTTATTTAACAGATTGCAGAATGGGTACAATACAGTACAGCTCAATATACACAATTGTTAAGGGGATGCAGACCAGAGAAAGACTTTCGTCTTGTTTACATCAGGGTCCCCCATAGTAACTTGGCTTGCTACTGTACAGTAGCTACAGTTAAATCAATGAGCCATCGACAGTGTGCTAACGTTATCATATACTCTCTTTTTTAGACTCTTTTTGTATCACAAACAGTACTGTATTTGTAAATCTGGTATGTCATAAATGTATAGATGTAGCAGTACTGTATCTGTATGTCATGTTATGATGAATTGAAAATGGGGGACCCTGATGTAAACAAGACGAAAGTCTTTCTCTGGTCTGCATCCCTTTAACAATTGTGTTTATTGAGCTGTACTGTATTGTACCCATTCTGCAATCTGTTAATTTTTTTCAATCAATCAATCAATCAATCAATCAATCATTACATCCAAGATACACGGCTGCTGTAGTCTTGTCTTATAAAATACATAAACAATCAGCAATGTCTCGCTTGATGAATGGCCAGCAGTAGCCTAATTAATATTAATAAAAGTATTATCATTTTAATAATTGCGAAACGTGTTTAGTCCCTTGTTTGAGCCGAATCTGGGTTGAACATGATTTGTGGAACTCCCTCTGGTGTTGTGGTCGTGGTATTCACTGACCTTTGGGAAGTATTTCGACATGCACATGGGTATCTTAGTGGTGTAGTGTACAGTATCTTGTAGACCAGGCCCATTGCAAGTTGCTGTACTCTGTCGTCTACTCTAAGCCATCCTAGGTAGTCAAAGTGGGCAGGGGTGAGGTGGGTTCTAGGAGTAAGGTCAAGCAGTAGTCTGACCAGTTTGTTTTGTGATGTTTGTAATTTAGTTTTTAGCGCTTTTGAGGTGCTTTGGTACCATGAGGTGCAAGCATAGTCGTAATACCCTTGAATGAGTGCTCCTGCCAGAGTCTTCAGGGTATTCTTGTTTACCAGAGAGGAGATCCGGTACAAGAATCTTGTTCGTTGGTTGACTTTTTTTTATTACATTGGTTGCCATTTTGTCACAGGAAAGATTTGCCTCTAGGATGGAACCCAGGTAGGTAATTTCATCTTTCCTTGTGACAATATTGTCACCCACTGTAACAGAGAAGCCGTTGGCCTTGCTGAGTTTGTTATTTGATCCAAGAGTGTGTATTGAGCCGTACTGTATTGTACCCATTCTGCAATCTGTTAATAACGTTTTCATTCATTCATTCAGGAGCAAAGGTCAATGACCAAACACACCCAGACTACATACCTGTATTCCCTTCAACATCACAGTCTACACCATCTACGTCAACAAACATCAGTCGCCATGAGCGGCGTGAAAAAAGGAGAGTGATGCAGCCAAGGAGGATGGTGACCAACAGAGAACCAAGGTCGAGTCAAGCTCCTTGACCGCTTCATCTGTGGACAGCAACGACACCAAATGCAAGATGATGACAGGTGTTACCTGGCCAGTGCTTCAGCACTTGTTTTCTTTCTTGCACACAGAGAAGACAAGGAGCACCATAATCTCACCCATAGATCAGCTATTTATCACCCTTGTCAAACTGCGTCACGACATGTCCTTTGACCTCATCTCCCACATCAGAGGTGTGTCAAAGGCAACAGTCAGTGATGTGCCCAACGGATCATTTCAGTGAGTGAGCGATTCGATACACGCTCACGGCAATGAACCGATTCACTGATTCGACTCACGGTTCAGTGGCGCTTCCGGATCCCGCTGCGAATCAAAAACTATAAAAAAAATTGGCAGATGTTATACATACAATTATACATACAATTGTTAAGGGGATGCAAACCAGAGAAAGACTTTCATCTTGTTTACATCAGGATCCCCCTGTTTACATCAGTAATCATCGGTAACATTTAGAATTGATTTCAAGGTCCTCCTCCTTATATACAAAGTATAAACATTGCGATCATCTACTATTGAAGGTTCCGAGTCACAGTCTAAAGAAAATCAGTGATGCAGCCTTTGCTAACTAACTATGCACCAAAGTTATGGAACACACTATGGACATTAGGGAAGCTAGATCTCTTAATATTTTCAGAAATAAGCTAAAAACGTACCTCTTCACCATAGCCTTCTAATACACCCCGCTGTTGATTGTACTGTAGCACTATTTTACTCTGGCCATTCTATTGCATAATTTTACTATCTATTCTACTATTCTATTATTGCACTGTATTATTGGTGTGCAAACCAGTCAACTTACATAAAAGAGCCTGTTGGAGGATTTCAACAAGATAAATGCGACAACATTGCAAAATATTTCACTATAATATTTCAAAGTGAAGTAAAAAATATTATAATAATTATTTGATCATGTTAAATAAGTGTGACTGACTGAGTCCACATTACAGTTCTACTTTTGTTTTGATGTGAAAAGTGATGCTGCATAAGAGGACTGCATTTAGCACTGACTGAGAAAGTACATATTACAGTTCTACTTTGCATTGCATGTAATTTAGAATACAGGCAAATAAAAGTAATTTAGTTTAAAGTACAATCTTGGCTGTCTTTTTCTCTCAACGCTTCAATAGGTAGATGACTAAATGTAAATGTAATATCAAATTTTAACAGATTGCAGAATGGGTACAGTACAGTCCAGCTCAATACATACAATTGTTAAGGGGGTGCAGACCTGAGAAATACTTTCGTCTTGTTTACATCAGGGTCCCCCAACAATTAGCATTTCAATGGTGTGTGGGGGGGTTGCCAATCCAATGTCACACCTACACAGGTTAGTCACTACCCCCCTGTTGGGACGTAGTGCCAGTCTAAGTGAGAGAAGCTCTCTCATTTCATGGAAGAGTAGAAGACAACCAACAGTTGCACTTTCTACCTGCGAGGCAGGATACATGGCCTTAGCATCAGCCATACAGGAGTGTATGTATTTGCAACAGCTACTCAAGGGTATTGATGGATGTCAGTATGCACAAACCAAGGTTTATGATGATAACCAAGGAGCTATTGCACTAGCCAGGAATCCTGTAAACAGGCAAAGATGTAAACATATTGATATAAAATATCACTTCATAAGAGAAACTGTGAATAGTGGGAGGATATGTTTGGAATATTGTCCTACTGACAACATGATTGCTGATGTGATGACAAAACCAGCCACTAAGCTACAACTGAAGAAGTTTGCTCAGTATTTGTTTGGCACTTAGTTAGAGTGAAAGAAAAGCATGGATGTGCCAATATGTTTTTTTTGTTGTTGTTGTTTATTTTGTATTGAAGGCCAAAGAGGGAGAATATATATATATATATATTTTTGTTTTGTACCACAATAAGCTAAGTTCGAGTGGGGGTGTTAAATATATTATTATTATTATGTGCGCCCTTGCTCATTTGTGTTCTACAGAGGGCGATGTAGTAAATCCAGTATGTGACGTCACTGACGTTTCCTTTCCATTCCTGTTCCGGTCTATTATTTGTGAATGATTGTTGTTGATATATAGCGGCACCGCAAGGAGAAGAAGAAGAAGGTTGACATGGGCAAAGTGTTCATCAACATCTCCATCGGCCTGTGCATCTTCAGCCTCGTCTGGTTCTTCTATGCCCTCTACATGCGCTCTGCCCTAGCTAAACAGGTGGTGACAATCCACCCCTCACCTCCTGTGCTTGACGCCAACAGCACCATGTTTGGGAAAATGTATGCCGCAATTCATATCTTACAAGAGATGCATTGATGTATGTGCAGGCTATTCTGGCTCCGTCTGATCAGTATGTAAAAATCACAAATTTGGGGATATGGATGGGAATATAATTCACTGATTAAAAGAAAAACCAAAAAAAGAAGCTAAACTCATTCTGTCTCTAGTATTATTTGTTCACGCCAACTGTTTTGGAGATGAGGGTGGAAGTAATTTGGCAGTCTGACATTAATTGAAAACTGTATTAACAGATTGCAGAATGGGTACAATACAGTACAGCTCAATACACACAATTGTTAAGGGGATGAATGAATGAAAACTTTATTAACAGATTGCAGAATGGGTACAGTACAGTACAGCTCCATCTATACATTTATACGCTGTCCGTTCGGAATGAGTGAACTCAGCTGTAACATTACTTCCTGACTGTGCATCGCTCGTGCTATCGCGCAACGTGATTGGTTGTTTCAAAGTGCCCTACTGTAAAATATGCCCTACTTTGTTTACTTGTTTATTGCACAATGTCGCTCTATTGGTTGGATTCTTATTATATATTATTACTATTGTATTATGCACATCGTTGCGGGCAATTTCATTTGATAAATAATAAAAAAAAAATATACATATATTAAACCGGCTAGGATTCGAACCCCGGGCGTCAGCTTGAAAGGAATAACCTATACCACTAGACCACGGTACCAGACAAAATATATCCATTATAAATAGAGCCCACCTACTGTAGCACCTCCACTGCTAATTCGACAGGTCTTAACGGTTTAATTATTTTATTTCAGCAACATTGCGTACACAAACCTATTGTTACCAAGAAGTATTACACTAACGCTTTCTTTTGATGAAATGAATGGAAAAGAGAGCCGTACTGTACGTCGGCCATCTAATGAAGTTAGATTTGACACGTTGTTTACTTGTTTATTGCACAATGTCGCTCTATTGGTTGGATTCTTATTATATATTATTACTATTGTATTATGCACACGTTTAACTTATTCATTCTTTAATTCAGCAACATTCATTCATGCAGTCTGTAGACATACTGTAGGACGTTGTAGCATCCTATGAATGAAGTCACCAGCTGTGCGGAGCTCCTCCAATGAATGAACAAAAAGCCGGCGCGTCGGGGGCAGTTGTCACCAGCTGTATGAGAGCGCCCCCGCTGGTCATTGTTAACATTAACCATGCCAAGCGACGTGATAACAGCAGGCAAACAGCTGCTCCTGGACTTTTCCCAGCTGTATCTGTATCTGGTTTGTAGACTTATCTGGTTTGTAGATTTATCTGACATGTAGACGTATCTGGTTTGTAGACGTATCTTATCTGACGTGTAGACTTCACACTTCTGTCTTAATTATCTTTCTTATTATGTTTTGTCTTGTATATTTTAATTTGGTCTATGTATTTCAACACCATTGTAAATGACGGCAACCTCAATGATCTTTCAATACTTTAAATACAGATTTCAGGTGATATACAGTATGATTGTACCAGGTCACTAGAAACATATATGAACGTATATCACCGTGGCACGGTGGTGTAGTGGTTAACACTGTCGCCTCACAGCGAGTAGGTCCAGGGTTCGATTCCCGCTTGGGGACCAGGTTTCCATGATGCCAGGTACCCAGGTGGGGTATCTCCCAGGCCTTTCTGTATGGAGTTTGCATGTTCTCCCCGTGCTCGCAAGGGTTTCCCCCCGATAAGAGAAACCCAATGGAAAAACATGCACAACAGATCGCTAACGCTGTCGCGTCCCTGACAAAGACGGGCAGGAGCACTTGGATTGGTCCCCGCCGACGCCCCTATCTGTTCCCGGCTGCCCTTGGGAGGAAGGACGACGGGATGGGTCAAGTGCAGAGACTCAATCGCATCGGCGACCCAACAATTGCATGTGTTTGTGTGTTCCTATGTGTGTGTGCCGCCCATTGCATTTGTGTGTCACTGCATGCCAAATAAAGACTTCTCCAAAGTCCTGCATTATTATATTATATTATTATGAATGTACCAGGTCACTAGAAACACAAGGTGATACATGGCTGGAGATGGAATGCCTTACACAGGAAAGCAGTATCAACCGCTTGGTCCTTGACGAATAACAGAATCCAGTAATAGTCTCATTTAATTCTTGTTGCTTTAATTCTGGAGCATTCCTCCTCATGAATTATGGACAGAACTTCCAACGAATGGCTAAGCATTTGTTGTGGTCTAAATAAGTTGGGCTCTGTGCTTTTACAAATCCCGCTGGGAGTTTGACTGGAGCTGGTCGTGCTTAAGATTCGTAGATTATGAATTCGGGTAAGAGAAGACAGACATTACAGTGTTATGACAAGTAGTCTCTGGGAAATTATGCCGTGAGTCACAAACCAAACAGGGAAAGTAATAATTTCAGGTATGACGTAGAAATAAGCTGTTTCTGTGTTCTTTGAAGTGAGGAATCCTTGGAAAAGGACAGTTAATAAAACATGAAATAACTAACCAGATAAATACATAAGATGTACCATGAAGAGGGTTTGGCCGTACAACTCAATGAGGGAACGTGGTCCAATATTGTTTTCATGATGATTTCATGTCGTTGTGGTAACAAGATGAAAGATGCCAATTAAACATAGAAAGCCTGCAGTTTGATGTTGCAGATCTAAATTTGTTCTTGATGTGAAACGTGTATATTAGGAGACCTGAGTCTAAATAACATGTAATTCTCGTTTACTTACTTCTTTAAGAAATCCTGCCTCATTTAATTTAATTTCAAACCTTTATTTAAACTTGAAAGGCAACAGAGGTTTCCATAATTTACAGTCACGTCGAGTGTACAGAAATAAGCTAAATAAAATGCATATAAAATCACAACAATAAGACAACAAGGCGAGACAAAAGAAAGGATAACAAATCAATTAAAACACGTACGACTTGATTGACAATGGTTGGAAATCAAGGTTTTAAACTCTGCAACAGAGGGGAGAATCTCAAGCTTTAAGGTCTGTTGGAGTTCATTCCATGAGCTAGAGGCATCATAGAGAAATGCAGATTCCCCGTGTTCTGAGTTCAATTGAAAGTGACAAAAAAAAGACACATGAATGTTAGACTAGTGCAGTGCCCATTCAAAACGTGGCCATTCGAAGCCTGTGAAGCGTTGTTTGTTGTTATAGCACATCCTCAGCAATACACCCACCAAGTGTGAATTTGACCAGATAACCGGTTCTTGAGATATGCGTAAAGTTTGTTGTTATAGCGCCACCATCTGGCCAAAATGGCATGGAAATGGGCGTGGCTTATGTGGATATATTCGTTTAGACCCAAAGAATGAGAGTTCCAACAGTTCCAAAGTTACCCCAAAAAAACGCCATTGTTTGAATTGAATCTGTCCATAAAATTACAGTAGTAAAATGACTTTATTGTAATTAATAAATGTTTCCTTTATTGTCCTGTGAAGTCCTGTCTATTATTATTATTATTATTATTATTATTATTATTATTATTATTATTATTATTATTATTATTATTATTATTATTATTATTATTATTATTATTATTGTATTGTGTGTTGTCATGTTTTGTATAAGTTATGTTTCATGTAAAAGAAAAGAAAGAAAAAAAATAAGTTTCCTTTATATTCATTGAGCAGTAGTGCACCGCAAGAAGGCTGCCATCACTGCTAGGAAATCCCAGGAGTGTCCTGCATGGCACCCAGGATCAGGAAAGTGCAAACAGGCTCCCCGGCGACTGAAGCGATCCTTCAGGTCAGCATCACCTGGACACACCCAGCAGAGCCGTGTCTGAGTCATGCGTCTGAGGATTAGAGATGAGAGAAAATAAACCGTTAATTATACATTGGTGAAAGTCCACACGCGGCTGCCGTGTGCAGGCAGGGTAACAGAAACTGAACTGGCCTTGGACATCGTCAGGCTCGCACAGAGCGGCTAGTTAGTAGTTTACACTAACCAGCTGACCTCCAACCCGTTAGCAGGTGCTGGTTGACTGAGACCGACTCGTTAGTAGTTTACACTAACCAGCTGACCTCCGACCCGTTAGCAGGTGCTGGTTGACTGAGACCGACTCGTTAGTAGTTTACACTAACCAGCTGAGCTAAAGGGTCCGCCCCGTTAGCAGGTGCTGGTTGACTGAGACCGACTCATTAGTAGTTTACACTAACCAGCTGAGCTAAAGGGTCCGCCCCGTTAGCAGGTGCTGGTTGACTGAGACCGACTCGTTAGTAGTTTACACTAACCAGCTGAGCTAAAGGGTCCGACCCGTTAGCAGGTGCTGGTTGACTGAGACCGACTCGTTAGTAGTTTACACTAACCAGCTGAGCTAAAGGGTCCGCCCCGTTAGCAGGTGCTGGTTGACTGAGACCGACTCGTTAGTAGTTTACACTAACCAGCTGAGCTAAAGGGTCCGCCCCGTTAGCAGGTGCTGGTTGACTGAGACCGAATCGTTGGTAGTTTACACTAACCAGCTGAGCTAAAGGGTCCGCCCCGTTAGCAGGTGCTGGTTGACTGAGACCGAATCATTAGTAGTTTACACTAACCAGCTGAGCTAAAGGGTCCGCCCCGTTAGCAGGTGCTGGTTGACTGAGACCAAATTGTTAGTAGTTTACACTAACCAGCTGAGCTAAAGGGTCCGCCCCATTAGCAGGTGCTGGTTGACTGAGACCGACTCGTTAGTAGTTTACACTAACCAGCTGAGCTAAAGGGTCCGCCCCGTTAGCAGGTGCTGGTTGACTGAGACCGACTCGTTAGTAGTTTGTAGCAACCATGTGCTCACTTCAAACCTCAGTCCTTTTAGTATTCATATACATCTCTTCTGCACACTGTATTTGCATCCTAACAGAAACAAGTAACAAAAATTCCAAAGTATGACACATGGAGAAATCTGACACTTTTTTTTGCACATCTGGGTCCAAAAGAATCCCTTGATGGTGACGACAAATACATTTGGAAAAAGGACAAAGAAAAGTCTCTCACACTGGTCCACAAAAACATCCATATCTGTCTGAATAAAGTGAATATACCTGCATATAATCCTCCTATATACCTACGTATACACCTCAAGATTCAAGATTCAATCGTTTATTCCTCACATACATACCAGGGCATACAGTGAAATGTGGTTGGCCATGCCCGCTACGATTGTGCAATAAAACAATAGTAATAATAGTAATAATAATAAGATAACTAGAATAGACATGATAAATAGACATGTTAATAAATCACTTAAATGCACTGGATCTTATGTACACTCCTATACAATGTGCAGTTTTACTTCTACAGTATGTCCCTATGCTATACTTGCTGTTACTAACTATACTATGCAACAATCCCAACAAGTTTGCTTTACAATATGCTGTATGTACCATATATATATATATATATATTCTCACTGTAAATTTTTTATTTAACCAGGCAGGTCAATTAAGAACAAATTTAAATTTTCAATAACGGCCTGGTGGAAGGACAAAAAGGCAGGGGGGACGACGACGATGACTTCGTAACCTAGTTACTTTCAAAGTATCAATTAATCAGTAAAGTAACTAGATTACATTTTAAAGGACTAATCAGTAATCAGATTATTTTTTACAAGTCATCAATCAATCAATCAGATTTATTTATATAGCACATGACACGTGTCAACCAAAGTGGTGTACAGAGGGTAGATACAGTACATAGATACATATTGACAACAATCACACTCCGTTTTATGGGAGGGCACACAGGCAAGCACACAGGAAAACGGGGCTGGAGTCAGTGAACGGGAAAGGCTAGTAGGTAGAAGTGGGTTTTGAGCCTCAATTAATCTGTGGCATCACTGCTCTTCCACGCTGCTCTCTCTTCAGTGCTGCTCTCTCTTCAGTGCTGCTCTCTCTTCAGTGCTGCTCTCTCTTTAGTGCTGCTCTCTCTTCAGTGCTGCTCTCTCTTCCACGCTGCTCTCTCAGTATAAAGTATAATAAATCGCAAATTACTTTGGGTATGCAATCGGTAGGCGTTTTATGCTAAATGTAAAGAATGCTCTCTGACCTTGAAGCCCCGCCTAACTCGCCCCTTCGCCTATAGCGACAAGGCCCTTTCTCCCTCTGTCTTCTAATAATTCATATCTCTGGTTACCTAGTGACCAGCTATCCAGCTCAGCCCTGACCACATAACCCCCGCAAGTCATGTGCTCAAAACATGGGCAGACTGCCTCCAGTCCTTATCTGTTTCAACAACAGCTCTACTTTAAAACAAAACAGTTTCATGCCATGAATAAAGGTGTTTACCTACTTAATTATCCTGTTTATATTCACAACAAAAGTCAGCCATATTCCCGACTACTGTCAGCGACTTCGGGTTATTGAGAAGCGCTATATAAATTAAATTAATTATTATTATTATTATTATATTGTAGTGATTGTTAATTGTACATAATTCACCCACGGAACTATTGTTAGGAACAAGAGTTCCGCCCGAACATTATAGGAGGTGGCACTTCCTGCCACCACGGGTCAGTGGACTGCACGCAATTTAGCAGCAGCATGTTGTATTTGTGTACTGAATAAAAGCTGTTCGCTCTACCGAGCTACCGTCTCCGACTCCCATCTCTCGGCACTACACTGGTGACCCCGACATTGGTCTCGCTGAAGTATCAGGGACCGGACCGAACATGGCAAACGATGCCGTTATTATTCGATTGCCGGAGTTTTGGGAGCATTCTGCGGCGGCGTGGTTCGCGCAAACTGAGGCGCAGTTCGCCCTACGAGGGGTTGACGACGACGCCGCAAGGTATTACCACGTCGTCTCGAGCCTCGGGAGCACTACAGCGGCGAGGACGGTAGGCTTCATAACAGCTCCGCCTGCACGGAATAAATATGAGGCGTTTAAGACGCACCTACTCAGAATATTCGAGTTGTCACAGTCAGAGCGGGCCCGACGCTTGCTGGCTTTACGAGGCTTGGGGGACAGCAAGCCTTCGGAGCACATGGAGATGATGTTAAACCTGCTGGGTGCAGAACGGCCTGATTTCCTGTTTATCGAACTGTTTCTCAGGCACTTGCCGCCACACGTGCAGACGGCACTTGCCAATACAGCGGCTACGGATCCCCGGGCTTTAGCAGAAGAGGCTGACCGCTTCTACCTGGCCACTCGACACTTTGCCCCAGGGCTAATAGCCTCGACATGCGGTTACACGCCGCAGGGGGGAGGGGCGAGGAAGATCAGGAGCAGCGCGGCCGCAGGCCTGTGTTATTACCACGCACGTTTCGGCGCGAGGGCGACAAGATGCCGTTCCCCTTGCACTTTCGGCATAACGCATAAACGCAGGCACCTGCGCCCAGTAGCAGCGGTGAGCGCAGGTATGTCGAACCGGCTGCTTTTCATTAGAGACACACTCTCCGGTTGCAAATTCCTCTGCGACACCGGAGCTCAGAGGAGCGTCCTGCCGGCTACAAAAGAGGACATCGCCGGCGATGATAGAGGTCCACGCCTGACGACCGCCAACGATACCCCTATCCGCACCTACGGTACAAGGACCGTGGAACTGTGTTTTGGGGGCCAGCGGTTCACGTGGGACTGCATCACGGCCGACATTTCGTTCCCACTACTGGGGGCAGATTTCCTGGGTGCACACGGTCTCCTCGTGGACATTAGACATGGCCGCCTAATAAATGCACAGACACGGGCTTCGTTGGCATGTGTCCGCGATGAGGCGACATACGGCGGCCTTCTTACAGCTTTCACCGACCACGAACCCCTCACGACGTCTGAGTCAAAGGTGGCGGAGCCATGGTCGGCACGACAAGAGCTCACGTACGATTCCGAGGGCGCCGCGGGACACGTCGCCGAGAAGCCCAGCGTCGTCATCGGAGCTGTACAGCCGGACCTCGACTACGTCGACAGGGGCTCGGAACAGGCCTCCGACCACGACATCCAGGCCCTCGGGACTGCAGATTCCAGGCTATGCCTGGAGGACGTCGCGATTGGTCACGCGGGTCCGACGCTGCTGTGTGACCTGTCCACCGGACACCCTAGCCCACAGGCCCCTGAGGACTGGCGAAGGCTCGCCTTTGAGGTGGGGTACAACCACCACAAGGTTGAACCCGCCCACGTAGACATTTCCCAGCCCTTAGAGCTGGCCCTCTCCCCCCGCCGAGGCCGTCCGCCGCTACCCCGGGACCCGCCAACGACGGAGCCGCCGTTGGCCTCGTCGACGTCTGTGCCCCCGGGTGTCGGGGAGGACACGGGCGCTTGCGCCGCCCCTACCTCCCCGCCCCTGGCTTTCCGCACTCACCGTGGCCGGTTCATGCCCCCGGGCGCCGTGGAGGGCGCAATCGCTTGCACCGCGCCCCGGGTTGTCCGCTCACGCCGCGGCCGGGTCGTTGTCTCTCCCCGCCGTGGAGATTTTGGCCATGGTTGAATTCTGGGGGGGCTTGTGTAGTGATTGTTAATTGTACATAATTCACCCATGGAACTATTGTTAGGAACAAGAGTTCCGCCCGAACATTATAGGAGGTGGCACTTCCTGCCACCACGGGTCAGTGGACTGCACGCAATTTAGCAGCAGCATGTTGTATTTGTGTACTGAATAAAAGCTGTTCGCTCTACCGAGCTACCGTCTCCGACTCCCATCTCTCGGCACTACAATATTCCATATACTTCATTCCAGAGGAAGTGATCCCAGCTGAACCGCACTTTAAAGGTCCCATCATTTAGTCATCTTCAACAGGGTGATATGGGCCTGTGAGGTCCCAGAGCATCATGTCTTCTGCTATCTGCTGACTCTCCCCACAGGAAATACAAGCTTTTTTTTATCACACAGCAGGGCTAGTGCTGTGTGTGAAAGCAGCTCACTGCACGCCATCAGTAAAACTTTCCCAGTCTTTTACATTGCCCTGAAGGAAATGTCATAGACACGGGCAACGGTGAGTTTATATGTGAAATAGAGACATTTATATTCTAGACTGTGTGTGTGTGTGCGTGCGTGCGTGCGTGTGTGCGTGTGTGTGTGTGTGTGTGTGTGTGTGTGTGTGTGTGTGTGTGTGTGTGTGTGTGTGTGTGTGTGTGTGTGTGTGTGTGTGTGTGTGTGTGTGTGTGTGTGTGTGCGTGCATGCGTGTGTGCGTGCGTGCATGCGTGCATGCATGCGTACGTGTGTGTGCGTGCGTGCGTGTGTGTGTGTATTATCACCATCAAAATAGAATATGATTATGGTATTTTCTTAACCTGCAGCCTATTACATTTCTCTTCTTATGAATGCTTACCAATCTGGCACTCCTCTCTCGTGTTTTAATGCAGCTATGCCAGTGGTATTATGCCACAGCAGGTATACATAGTAGAAATAGAACAAGGGAAATCATTCTATAACATTTACATATCACATCATATCACATCACAAACATCACATCACATCACATCACATCACAACACAACACATCACATCACATCACATCACATCGCATCACGCCTGTCTGCTCCCGGCTGCCCTTGGGGGGAAGGACGACGGGATGGGTTAATCGCAGAGACAAATCGCATCTGCGATCCTAAAGAGACAATGCATGCGTGTGTGTTCCGGTGTGTGTGCTAAACTAACCGCTGTGTGTACCACTAAAACATTGAGTGTCGTTGCATGCCGAATAAAGACCTCTGCAACAGGTCCTGCATTATTATTATTATTATTATTATTATTATTATTATTATTATCACATCACAACACATCACATCACATCACATCACAACACATCACATCACAAACATCACAGACATGTGTCTACTCACCACATGTTGGCAGCTTGGTCAGGTTGAAACACCATGAACACACAGGCAGCAACATTCTCATCATAAGATAAGATATTCCTTTATTGATCTAGTTCAGATGGAAACATAGGTCCACGCGTATTTATTTTCGCCACCACCACCATGTCTATTTTAAGATTCTGCAGGTAACAGGTTGAAGTAATGTCCCATGGGGTTTATTTGTAACCCCTTATTACACCTATCCTTAACCAAAACCTGAAAAAGAAGAAAAAGAAAACAGCATAACTTTTTAAGTTAACAACATATAGAGACAAATTAAAACATGTTCCCAAACAAGTTTGACCCAAGGAATTGAGTACAATTGTTATTTTTAAGATTCAAACACATCTTGATTCTATTTCAGATTTTCAGATTTCTATTTACATTTCTTCTGCATTTTTTACTTTTTCTGTCGTGAAATAGAATGATGAATCTTAAAAATAACAATTGTACTGAATTCCTTGGGTCAAACTTGTTTGGGAAAATGTTTTAATTTGTTTTCTATATGTTGTTAACTTCAAAGGTTATGCTGTTTTTTTTCTTCTTCTTTTTCAGGTTCTGGTTCAGGATAGGTGTAATAAAGGGTTAAAAATAAACCCCATGGGACATTATTTCAACCTGTTACCTGCAGAATCTTAAAATAGACACTTCAAGGATTAAGAAAATACTTGTGGTGGAAAGAAAGCCACCCTATGCGCGTAGACCTATGTTTCCTTCTGAACTAATCCACTTGGGGAAATTCAGGCATCCTAGCAGCATGGGGGAGGGGGGAGGGGAGGTACAGGTAGTAGAAGACATGATACAGATAAGTAAGTAGTAGTTATTATTCTATTTAATAAGTAAATAGAAGTAAATAGGGGGTATAAAGTGGAGGGAGGTGGGAGCTACCTAGTGTGGACATGGCCTAAAGAGAGGCTGCCACTCACCTCGGCACCACACGTTGGAGCTGGAAGGTGTGAGTAGTCTGCTGGTGGAGAAACATTCTCCAGTGTTTGTTTGTTTTACTCTGTAATGAGCTGTGACCTCCTGCCTGCCCAGCCCCCTCACTATCTGCGCTGGCAGCCCCTGAGGCAAAACAAGCGCTCCTTTATACTGCCCATGCTGCTTAGCCCTTTCACTATACACACTACGGAAGGTTAACCCTTTCACTACCACACTACATACGGTAGTGAAAGGGTTAACCCATTGTCGTGTGGCAGTGAGAAGGTTAACCTTCAGTATTGTTGCAGTGAAAGGGTTAACCTTAAAAAGGGTCGATACGGCTTCAGGATGCTTGGTGGGGGGGTCAGCATATTATGTATTTGCGTGTCTAGACATCCTTAAAGATACAGTACTGCAATGAAAATCTTGTTTTTCAATCTCATTGTTCAAGTTTCAAGTGTTGTACATTGCAGTGAAACACTTGGTTCTGTGTGACCCTCCTGAGATTGTGCTTCATAAAACAGCAAAAGACCAAATGATATACAAGATAATATACAATATACACAAAACTAAGATGTACAAAATGCAAAGAATTAGGTAGAAGAGGTATTCACAAATGTATTCACAATAAAGTATACTATATACTTTATAGTATACTATAGATGTCGAAGTGAAGAATTACCCAAAATGTTATAACTGTTGTTGTTGTTGTTGTTGTTGTTGTTGTTGTAGCAACCGATTATACTGGTCCCATGAATTTGTTTACACATACATACACACACACACACATAGACCCATTTTACTTTAGATACATACTTTACAAAGACACACTGATAAGGACAAATATTTGTTACACTCAAATACAGAAAGTCACACACACACACACACACACACGTACACACACACACACACACACACACACACACACACACACAACACACACACACACACACACACACACACACACACATACATTTGAATACTTTATTTGGTTCCACAAATTATATTACACACACAGAGCCAGTCTCTCATATAGAGATCCTTTGATGATGAAATTGACGTAAGCTTTTTTGTAAAGGGTGTACAATTCCAACACATTTTGTCCTACACACACCGAGCCCCCCCCCCACCCCCCCCCCCCAACAGACACACTGTGAACTTTAGAGGGCCTTCTAATTAGTACTTACGTGTGTGTGTGTGTGTGTGTGTGTGTGTGTGTGTGTGTGTGTGTGTGTGTGTGCGTGCCTGCGTGCGTGCCTGCGTGCGTGCGTGTGTGTGTGTGTGCGTGCGTGCGTGCGTGCGTGCGTGCGTGCGTGCGTGCGTGCGTGCGTGCGTGCGTGTGTGTTTATGTGTGAGTCTGCATATAAGGGAGGAGTAAAGTAGCACATGTGTGTCACTGCTTGGTGGGTGTGTCTCAGGTTCAGCACTGACTCAAAGTAGACATCATGACATCATCGTACATGGAATGTGGACTGCATTTATACAGCAGCTTTTATCCAAAGCGCTTTACAACATTTCGTTTCTCACATTTTCACCCACTCACTCACACAGTCACACACTGACGGCGGAGGCAACCATGCAAGGTGCCGACCAGCTCATCGGGAGCAGTTAGGGGTTAAGTGTCTTGCTCAAGGACACTTCGACACGCTGCCCGGGAAGGAGCGGGAAATCGAACCATCCGACTACCAGACGACCGCTCTACCTCCTGGACCACTGTCGCCACATCATCATTCCCCAACAGTAACCCCCTACCCCTGCACCCTCCCACCCCCCCTACCCCTGCACCCTCCCACCCCCCCTACCCCTGCACCCTCCCACCCACCCTACCCTCCCATCCCCCCTACCCCCGCCCTACCCTCCCACCCACCCTACCCTCCCACCCCCCCCCCCCACCCTACCCTCCCACCCACCCTACCCTCCCACCCCCCCTTACCCCCGCACCCTCCCACCCCCCCCGCCACACCAACAGACCTCAACTCTTCCCAAGGGACTGTCTCTCAAACACACACTTGGAGTAAGAAGGGAGGGGGGATGTGGATTCTTTTTTAAAGAATAAAGACCAAACACTATACAATATATACAATATACTAACTAAAGTACAAAACACAAACAATGTAAAAATGCAAAAAGGGTGGAAAGGAATCCTATACTGAGCACAACATGGGAGCAACATGGCCAACATGGTTAAGACATAGGAGCCAACATGGCCACTGTGTGAACATGGTTAAGACATAGGAGCAACATGGCCACCGTGTGAACATGGTTAAAACATAGGAGCCAACATGGCCACCGTGTGAACATGGTTAATTCCGTCTATACTGTATGTTGGGGGGGGGGGGGGGGGGGGGGGTCTGTAACACGCATCCTTCTGCTATTATTATGAGTCACAAACCAAAGAGGTTGAGAAGCACTTGGTTTAAATTTAAAAACTTTGTTCTTTGGGAAAGATCTGCTTTGTTCTCCAGGAGTCATCTGGGGTTCATCCAGGAAAACCAGCACCGAAAATAGTCCCTTGGCGTTTCCTTCAGGGGATTTCTACTACTTTCTAGATATTCAACTGATCACTGACTCTGGTGGTTTAGTTTCTACTCATTCAACCCACTGATCACAGACTCTGGCAGTTTAGTTTCTACTCATTCAACCCACTGATCACAGACTTCTGGGCGTTTAGTTTCTACTCATTCAACCACTGATCACAGACTCTGGCGGTTTAGTTTCTACTCATTCAACCCACTGATCACAGACTCTGGTGGTTTAGTTTCTACTCATTTCAACCCACTGATCACAGACTCTGGTGGTTATGTTTCTACTCATTCAACCCACTGATCACAGACTCTGGGCGGTTTAGTTTCTACTCATTCAACCCACTGATCACAGACTCTGGGCGGTTTAGTTTCTACTCATTCAACCCACTGATCACAGACTCTGGCGGTTTAGTTTCTACTCATTCAACCCACTGATCACAGACTCTGGTGGGCGTTTCTACTCATTCAACCCACTGATCACAGATTCTGGTGGTTTAGTTTCTACTCATTCAACCCACTGATCACAGACTGTGGGCGGTTTAGTTTCTACTCATTCAACCCACTGATCACAGACTCTGGTGGTTTAGTTTCTACTCATTCAACCCACTGATCACAGACTCTGGGCGGTTTAGTTTCTACTCATTCAACCCACTGATCACAGACTCTGGGCGGTTTAGTTTCTACTCATTCAACCCACTGATCACAGACTCTGGGCGGTTTAGTTTCTACTCATTCAACCCACTGATCACAGACTCTGGTGGGCGTTTCTACTCATTCAACCCACTGATCACAGACTCTGGGGGTTTAGTTTCTACTCATTCAACCCACTGATCACAGACTCTGGGCGGTTTAGTTTCTACTCATTCAACCCACTGATCACAGACTCTGGGCGGTTTAGTTTCTACTCATTCAACCCACTGATCACAGACTCTGGGCGGTTTAGTTTCTACTCATTCAACCCACTGATCACAGACTCTGGGGGTTTAGTTTCTTAGACCGCATTTGTGGCTCGAAGGATTTCAGGTTTGATTATCAGTTTGTCAGTCGCTAGGACAGACTAACTGAGAAACAGACAGACAGACAGAGAGACAGACTGACTGAGAGACAGACAGACAGACAGAGAGACAGACTGAGAGACAGACAGACTGAGAGAGAGAGAGAGAGAGAGAGAGAGAGAGAGAGAGAGACAGACAGACAGACAGACAGACAGACAGACAGACAGACAGACAGACAGACAGACAGACAGACAGACAGACAGACAGACAGACAGACAGACAGACAGACAGACAGACAGACAGACAGACAGACAGACAGACAGACTGACTGAGAGACAGACAGACAGACAGAGAGACAGACTGAGAGACAGACAGACTGAGAGAGAGAGAGAGAGAGAGAGAGAGAGAGACAGACAGACAGACAGACAGACAGACAGACAGACAGACAGACAGACAGACAGACAGACAGACAGACAGACAGACAGACAGACAGACAGACAGACAGACAGACAGACAGAGAGAGAGAGAGAGAGAGAGAGAGACTCCGGTGGCAGGGGTTCTCAGGCCTCTCTCTGGGTGGGCCTGTAGGATCTAAATCAAGGCTACTTTATTTTGACCAATGGTGTACACAGACAGCGTCACACATCCCTGCTGCCCGTGAGGATGTTTAGATGACCACCGGCAGTCGTAACCCTCTGAGTGACGCCCTGAGGACCGAGGCACCGGGGCACTGCTTCAAGCAGAATCTGTCTCATTGTGGTACTCTTAGGGCTTGTGTCCATAGCGGACGTTTTATGAGTTGTTAGCACCTTTCTGTCATTCATTTCTATGCTACAGACGCGACAGGCGCGCTCCTTTTCCCAGCACCGCCGCGCCTCGCGTTTTAGCGCTCTCGGCGGCTGGCGTTTTTGGCCGGAGCGCTCCCAGCGCCTAAAGTTGAAACTAGTTAAACTTTTGGGAAGGGGCGCGCTCGTCAATGTAACTTTTTTCGACCGACCAATCAACATTGAGGAAGTGGCGGAGCCGCGGCAGTCGCGAGACTCAGGAAAACGCTCTGAGCTTTTTTTTTTTTTTTGCTTTTCAAAGCGGTCCGCCTTGAAAAAGAAACGTCCGCTATAGACACAAGCCCTTAGGCAGTTCTCAGTGAGGTATAGAGGGGTCCTACTAATCACCACAAAGTACCAGAAAATACCCCAAAGTACCCCAAAATACCCCCAAAATACCCCAAAATACCCCAAAGTATACCCCAATAGTCCAATAGTCCAATCTTTGGAATGCAGCTGATCCTATGCTGAAGAAATCTCCATCTCTGCTTATTTTTAAAGCAAACTACAAAAAAATGCTCATATCCAAAAAGTAGTAGATATAGATAAATAGGTCATACATGTAGGTATGCATTTGGTTATGTGGGTGGGTCACACTATTACTATCACTAACACTATCACTAATAACACTACTATACCGACATCTAAGAAGGGAGATCCTCCCTTGAATGGCCATTGGTTAAAGTTAGAGTTTGGAACCAGGGCTGGTGGTCTATCGTCCTGCTCTAAAGACAAACTCTAACCTTAACCAACTTCGAAAGAGGGCCTAAACTTAACCAGTTGGAAACCAGGCGGACAGTAATAAAATTAGCAATCAATCAATCAATCAATTCAATAGGCCATGCTCACTTAAAACAGCGCACCTCCCAGCTGCTTGAAAGTAGGTAAAAAAAAAAAAAAATTGCAAATTAATCAATCAATCAATCCGCGCGATTTTTATTTTGTTCCACAATGACTCATGAGCCATCAATTACATCATCCAACATTGTTTAAGCAACTAAGACATTCGCCGTGACAGAATCGGTTTATATTTAGTCGTTATGATGCTATCAACATATCCATTCAGTCCACCCTCACTTAAAACAGCGCACTTCCCATTTGCTTCTATAGAAAGGAGAAAAAAAATAAAAAATGCAAATTAATCAATCAATCAATCCATGCGATTTTTATTTTGTTCCACAATGACTCATGACCCATCAATTACATCATCCAACATTGTTTAAAGAACTAAGACATTCGCCGTGACAGAATCGGTTTATATTTAGTCGTTATGACGCTATCAACATATCCATTTGTTAAAGATTATTGTCCGCCATCTTGTTTTTTCCTAAAAATCCGCAGGGCGGAGTGATTGTAATTCGGTTGTGAGCGGGTCCTGGGACCAGGAGCATGGTATTGTGAAGAATACATAATGTGTAAATTGACTGTTTCAGCCAATCAGAATCGAGAAATTTGCATGCCGTTGTATAATTTTTCCTATTGCTAGGTTTTAGTGACTTTTTCCTTACCTTCACGTGGGGTACGTCTGGGAGTGTTGCATTTATTTATTTTGCATTTATCTTAAATTGCTTGGACCTTATGGTGTTCTTGTTTTGTTCTTGACTTATTGTGATGTTTCTTCTTAGAAGACGTGTACGGCCCATGGGGACATTAACGTGTGTTGTCGGGCCTTACAAATACATTTGATTTGATTTGATTTGGGTAGGTTTGTAGGCAGGTGGGCGGGTGGTTATGTATTATTATGTACGCAGTATATATGCATGTATGTACTGTGTGTATGTTTGTATTTACACATATCTTTTGAATGTATTACTGGTATTTTAAAAATAATATGTACTGTATATTTTTGTATGTTTGATTTTACAAAATATGGGAAGTTCTTGATAAGCCTCTGGGCTTCTAAACTTCTCCTACACAATATGGTTATTATGTTTTTTTTTTTTTTTTTTTTTTTTATTATTATTTGTGTTAATAAATAAATACAAATACAAAATACAATCTTCTTCTTTTCTTGAAAGAGATCAATTATCATACAGCATAGGGCTGGGAGGAATAGGAAGGCATACCGTAATGGTATATAAGGTATGGATTTCTACAATGCCACCGCCCGTTGACATATAAATATCGTAAAAGAATACATACTGAATATTTTCAAGTTAATTAAACAATATATTCCTTGCAGCAGTATAAATAAATAAAAGAAAATAGACCATTTTGAGTGAAATAGGCTCCATGACTGATGACAACTGATGACGATTGATGATGATACCTTCCTCTATCAGACCAGGGCAACATATTACCTGTCCCTTCCTCTATCAGACCAGGGCAACACATTACCTGTCCCTTCTTCTATCAGACCAGGGCAACACATTACCTGTCCCTTCTTCTATCAGACCAGGGCAACACATTACCTGTCCCTTCCTCTATCTCAGACCAGGGCAAAACATTTTAAATAATTCATTATAAATACATTAAAAAAACCGAAAAGTATTTAAATAAATTAAAAATGTTAATAAATGTATCAATATAAAATTAACAAATACATTTTGGACACTTAAGACGATGTTGACGAGTGCTTAATGTATCATCGGAAGAATGCTCGGTGAGAACAAAGGATGTTTAAGGGCTTTTGGACACAAGACTGTTGATGGTTTTAAGGGCTTTTGGACACAAGAATGTTGATGGTTAAGCTAAGATTTATCCTGACTGATGGTGTTCTATACAGATCTCCCCACAGCCCGGAGGATGTTTACACGTCCAACAGCAACCAGAGTTATGCTCTCTGTCACCGTGGCTCTCCCAGACAGGAAACCAAACATCTACTGACCAAACGCATCATGACTGGGGGGGCGGAGAGAGAGAGAGAGAGAGAGAGAGAGAGAGAGAGAGAGAGAGAGAGAGAGAGAGAGAGAGAGAGAGAGAGAGAGAGAGAGAGAGAGAGAGAGAGAGAGAGAGAGAGAGAGAGTAATATTGCTAAATTTCGCGATGTCAATTTCCCATTTGTTGTCAATCAACCCGCCCCTGGATACTGTACACCTTGACGACATCACTATTAGCATCTTAAAGGAACACGGCAACATTATGAGTCAGGCAATAAGATAGATATAGAATTTCCCCTCTCAACGTTTAAAACTCAGAGACAGGTGTTTTTGACCAACAGCTAGGCTAGCTGGTCCGTATCCGCTTCCATGCATTTGTGCTGAGCTAGGCTAGCTGGTCCGTATCCGCTTCCATGCATTTGTGCTGAGCTAGGCTAGCTGGTCCGTATAAGCTTCCATGCATTTGTGCTGAGCTAGGCTAGCTGGTCTGTATCCGCTTCCATGCATTTGTGCTGAGCTAGGCTAGCTGGTCTGTATCCGCTTCCATGCATTTGTGCTGAGCTAGGCTAGCTGGTCTGTATCCGCTTCCATGCATTTGTGCTGAGCTAGGCTAGCTGGTCCGTATCTGCTTCCATGCCTTTGTGCTGACCTAGGCTATTGCAGCCAGATATCTTTCTACTGAACAGCACACTCTGGAGAAGACGGTAAGCATGTTTCCCATCATGTGGGCGTGTTGCTTTAATTCTGCGGTTTTCAGCTTTGGGAGAAAGTGGTTGATTTTCACAAATATTAACTGAATTGTCTCACAGCAGAAGATGACCATGTGGTTTCCATACAGTGTGTTTACTGTACTCCACCACAAAGCTATTAAATGTCACGTTTAGAAACGTGCAAAAGCACACATAAACATGCATACACACGTACCGTACCGTGCATGCATAAACACACTTGTGTACTATTAAATGCCATGTTTAAAAACCAATGTTTTTAAAGCACGGGTGTGTGCACACACACACACATAAAAAAACCATACATGTGCACACACACACATATAAAATAAAAATATACATGCGCACACACACAAAAAAACATACATGTGCACACACACACATATAAAAATATACATGCGCACACACACAAAAAAACATACATGTGCACACACACACATTAAAAAACATGCATGCGCACACATACCGTACATGCACACATGTTCAAGCGTTTTACATTCCTTTTTTTTTTACCAAAAAAAAAAGACACACACACACATACATGTGTGCATGACACAAGTCGACCTTAATTGACCCGAACTAAAACAAACCTAGGGTAGCGGGTTCCCAAGCAGAGATACAGACACACCAGATGGAAAGCATGACGGAGAATCTTTATTGGTACAATCCCAGCTCACAAGCACACAAAAGATATAAATGGTAAATGGTGCATTTATATATCTCTTTTATCCAAAGCGCTTTACAATTTTGTTCCTCACATTCACCCATTCACTCTCACACATTCACACACTGACAGCGGAGGCAACCATGCAAAGTGGCAACCTGTTCATCAGGAGCAGTTAGGTGTTGGCAGTTAGCAGTAAGTGTCTTGCTCAAGGACACTTCGACACGCTGTCTGGGAGAAGCGGGAATCGAACCAGGAACCTTCCGATTACCAGACGACCGCTCTACCTCCTCAGTCACTGTTGTAAGCAGTGGCGGACTCAGGCTGTTTGAAGGGCAGGGGCGAAAAGAAAAAAAGGGCACCTACTGCACAACATGGGACCCCATCAGTGAGCAAAAAAATATGATGCGTCATGTATGGTGAGATAGTCTTCATCCTTGATTAAGATTAACATTAGAATAACATAGACAATCCAGATTAATAGTATAACGCACCTCTATGATAAAAACACAGGGAACAATACACCTTTCAAATGTTTATTTCACCTCATTGTCATGGTGTTTGAAAAGTAGATTTATCATGGTGTTTGAAAAGTAAATGATCATGGTGTTTGAAAAGTGGATTTATCATGGTGTTTGAAAAGTAAATGATCATGGTGTTTGAAAAGTGGATTTATCATAGTGTTTGAAACTTAGATTTATCATGGTGTTTGAAAAGTAGATTATCATGGTGTTTGAAGGCCTAAACCATTGCTGCAGTGGTACATTTCTCAATGCTATAGATATCAGTGAGGAATATAAATATTTAAAGCCCCATTAGTTGCCTGTCGATTGCCCTTTCAGGTGACAAAATCCATTCTGCGGTTCTCGAGTTACATGCCGATATGTGAGGCTTGCGCGAAGTACACGGTATTGAGCAAATACTACTCCCGACTCTTGGGGCTCTAGTTCCATCAATAATTTGGCAATCTCGAAAATGATTGGACAGGGTTGTATCGAATCAGGGATCTAGGTGAAAAGTTATGAGCAAAAACAGGAAGAGAAAAACTGCAGAATTTGTTGACGTCTATGAGAAAACTGAGCTTTTCTTTTGTACACAGTTTACCAAAATCACTCCTAATCACAAATTTCTGAACAGATCTTTATGATCTACATAAAACTTCAGACTATGGATCTTGGGTGTTTTTTAAGCCTCCAGACATTCTGGGGAAATACTACTTCTGGACTACTACAGAAAAACGTGAGTAACAAGTTTATCTACAACTCAAGTTCAGACCTATGTTACTCTATTTCATTAGCACTAAAGGTGAGTTTTCGTTATTGTATCAGAAACTCCAGAATGTCATCTTTCAAAAGAGACCAGGCTCATGCATGTGGTATAAGTATAAAGTATAGTATTTTGGTTTGCAAAAAAAGTATGTAGTCCTCAAAAACGAAAACGAAAATGGCCAATTTTGGGGTTTACTACCACTCTTAAATTAGCTTTAAAAAGCAATTCACACTGAACTTTAAAGGTGATGCATTATAAATGTCATTTATCAGTCTCTAGCATTGTATTATAGTAATAGGAGTTAGTATCAATAGTGTCTAAATACCATATTGGCGGATTGCTCAGCTCAGATAATTTCCTGCTCCAGTAAATTAGGCCATCCTGATTTGAAGGCCTGAATGACGTTACTCAGGCTCTGGGTAGCAGACAGTGATGTGATTGGCTCTGTGGTTGTAGCTAATGCCCGCCCACAATCTACCTAGACTGACTGTACACAGCGAGTGGAAACCACTTCCTCATACTCTGCATGCACTCTGGAGGGAGAGAGAGAGAGAGAGATAGAGAGCATTCTAGAGAGCCCCCTCCCTCCCTCCCTCTCTCTTCCTTTTTTTCTCTCCCTCTCGGGCGTGCCGCGCGGCAGCTTGTGGGGGGGGACCTGCCGCGTGGCACACACCTCCAAACGGGAGAGAAAAAAGGGAAGAGAGAGGGAGGAAGGGAGGCCCCCCCCCCCCCACAAGCTGCCATGCGGCACACCCGAGAGGGAGAGAAAAAAAGGAAGAGGTCTCTCTCTCTCTCTCTCTCTCTCTCTCTCTCTCTCTCTCTCTCTCTCTCTCTCTCTCTCTCTCTCTCTCTCTCTTTCTCTCTCTCTCAGACTGTGTGGACTGACTGTCACTCAAAGTGCTTATGGGCGGAGCCAGGCCATAACAGCCTGAAATCTTGAAGCTGAAAGATGATGGTTTTGAGTACTTGATTAGAAATATAAAACAATGCATTTTTTTGAAAAAAACCTTACAGATGTCTTCAATAGACTCACAGGAATTGTGTAAAGTTGCCCAAATAGTGCTAGGAATAGCAACGCATGTCCCGTTTAAAGTGCTATAGGTATATTTTGTGCAAATAATCCTAAAATAATTTGTACACTTTATTTCTAAATTGAGAACACAGGTTAGCATAGAATCAGCTAAGCAGGTACCTGTTTAGTTAGCTAGCTACAGTAGTAATACAGCTAGCCTAGGCTAAAACATACTGCCATCAATAAAAGCACTTGCAGTGTACAAAGATTGAGTTTGTTTGACCAATTATGCATTACTAAATACTAGGGATGCTCGATATTGGCTTTTTTACCGATACCGATATTCCGATATTGTCCAACTCTTAATTTCCGATACCGATATCAACCGATACAGATATATGCAGGGTTTCCCCGTCCAAAAAACTGAATAATTTCAGGTAACTAATAATTTCACTGGATATATATATAACAAATATTGTTATTGTTTTTTTTTGTTTTTAAACCGATACCGATATTTTCCGATATCACATTTTACTGCCGATATCGGCCGATAATATCGGTCGGCCGATAATATCGGACATTCCTACTAAATACTAATAGTGTATTTAGTCATGCATAATAATGCATAATATTATGATGCCCCTCTAGCTCATGGAATGAACTAAGACAGTCCTTGGAGCTGGGATTCTCCCCTATATGTTGCAAAGTTTGGAGCCTTCGTCTCCAACCTTTGTCAATCAAGTTGTAGCTACGTGTTTTAATTGATTTGTTATCCTTGCTTTTTGCCTCATCTTGTTGTCTCTTTGTTGTGATTTTTGTAAATGAGGGAAACCTCAGTTGCCTTTCGAGTTAAAATAAAGGTTTGAAATTAAATGAAATAATTGGTCAAAACAAACTCAATCTTTGCTACTTCAAAGAAAGCTTGATGTATTACCTACCTCACACACAGCAGTAGGATGCAGGGTTACAGCTCAGACTGCATTAAGCCCTCTGGCATCTGAACATTCAAGAGGGGATGTGTCTAAAACTGAACATTTAAATAGATGGAATATTGTAGTGACTGGGCTGCTCAGGGTTGTAGCTAACACTTTTGCGTGACATTATTTAACGGTCTGGGTCAAGTTTAGACCATTGGAAGGGCACCAATGGGCACGTCCTCTCATTTTCGCCACTCAAAAAGACTTTTTAGCGTGATATTTTCAGCTGTGGGGGCACATGGTCAAAGTTAGACCATTGGAAGGGCACCAACGGGCATGTCCTCTCATTTTCGACACTCAAAAGGGCATTTTAGCGCAATATTTTCAACTGTGGGGGCACATGGTCAAGTTTAACCATTGGAGGGGCACCAATAGGGCACGTCCTCTCGCTTTTGCCACTCAAAAGGGCACTTTAGCGCGATGTTTTCAACTGTGGGGGCACATGGTCAAGTTTAGACCATTGGAAGGGCACCAATGGGCACATCCTCTAGTTTTCACCACTCAAAAGGGCACTTTAGCGCAATGTTTTCAACTGTGGGTGGGGGCACATGGTCACGTTTAACCATTAGAGGGGCACCAATAGGGCACATCCTCTAATTATTTCCACTCAAAAGGGCACTTTTGCATGACATTATTTAACCGTGGGGCACAAAAGCACTCAAAAGGGCACTTTTGCGTGATGTTTTTCAACTGTGGGGGCCCATGGTCAAGTTTAGACCATTGGAAGAGCACCAATAGGGCACACCCTCTCATTTTTCGCCACTCAAAACGGCACTTTAGCGCGCGTTTTTCAACCTGAGTCCGCCAGTGGTTGTAAGATATGAGTAATGTCCTTTTTATTTTTGGTCCGGTGGTCCTCTCACCTCCTCTCACCTCCTCTCACCTCCTCTCATGTCCTCTCACCTCCTCTCATGTCCTCTCACCTCCTCTCACCTCCTCTCATGTCCTCTCACCTCCTCTCACCTCCTCTCATGTCCTCTCACCTCCTCTCATGTCCTCTCACCTCCTCTCATGTCCTCTCACCTCCTCTCATGTCCTCTCATGTCCTCTCACCTCCTCTCATGTCCTCTCATGTCCTCTCACCTCCTCTCATGTCCTCTCATGTCCTCTCATGTCCTCTCACCTCCTCTCACCTCCTCTCATGTCCTCTCACCTCCTCTCATGTCCTCTCATGTCCTCTCACCTCCTCTCATGTCCTCTCACCTCCTCTCACCTCCTCTCATGTCCTCTCATGTCCTCTCACCTCCTCTCATGTCCTCTCACCTCCTCTCATGTCCTCTCATGTCCTCTCACCTCCTCTCATGTCCTCTCACCTCCTCTCATGTCCTCTCATGTCCTCTCACCTCCTCTCATGTCCTCTCACCTCCTCTCATGTCCTCTCATGTCCTCTCATGTCCTCTCACCTCCTCTCACCTCCTCTCATGTCCTCTCATGTCCTCTCATCTCCTCTCACCTCCTCTCATGTCCTCTCACCTCCTCTCATGTCCTCTCATGTCCTCTCACCTCCTCTCATGTCCTCTCATGTCCTCTCATGTCCTCTCATGTCCTCTCACCTCCTCTCATGTCCTCTCATGTCCTCTCACCTCCTCTCATGTCCTCTCACCTCCTCTCATGTCCTCTCATGTCCTCTCATGTCCTCTCACCTCCTCTCATGTCCTCTCATGTCCTCTCACCTCCTCTCATGTCCTCTCATGTCCTCTCATGTCCTCTCATGTCCTCTCACCTCCTCTCATGTCCTCTCACCTCCTCTCACCTCCTCTCACCTCCTCTCATGTCATCTCACCTCCTCTCACCTCCTCTCATGTCCTCTCACCTCCTCTCACCTCCTCTCATGTCCTCTCATGTCCTCTCACCTCCTCTCACCTCCTCTCATGTCCTCTCATGTCCTCTCATGTCCTCTCACCTCCTCTCATGTCCTCTCATGTCCTCTCATGTCCTCTCATGTCCTCTCATGTCCTCTCACCTCCTCTCACCTCCTCTCATGTCCTCTCATGTCCTCTCACCTCCTCTCACCTCCTCTCATGTCCTCTCATGTCCTCTCATGTCCTCTCACCTCCTCTCATGTCCTCTCATGTCCTCTCATGTCCTCTCATGTCCTCTCATGTCCTCTCACCTCCTCTCATGTCCTCTCATGTCCTCTCATGTCCTCTCATGTCCTCTCATGTCCTCTCACCTCCTCTCACCTCCTCTCATGTCCTCTCACCTCCTCTCACCTCCTCTCACCTCCTCTCACCTCCTCTCATGTCATCTCACCTCCTCTCATGTCCTCTCACCTCCTCTCACCTCCTCTCATGTCCTCTCACCTCCTCTCACCTCCTCTCACCTCCTCTCATGTCCTCTCGCCTCCTCTCATGTCCTCTCGCCTCCTCTCATGTCCATCCTCAAAATACTACGATTTCAAATAAAAGTCCCTCTGAAAGAGGGCGATTTTTTGATGTAACGGACATGTGATTATTCACTGTGTATTTGGGGATATTGCCTATGAGTGCTCGCTGTCCTTTCTGTTGAACAGCTAAGGGCTGGCGAGCAGCGTTTCTCTTGTGAGGAGAGTTGCTGGATTCATATGGGAACGCAGCAAGGTGGTGTAGTGGTTGGCCCTACATTGGCCCCTATTGGTTCTGTATGGGCCCCTGAGAATGTGCTTCATACAGTAAAAAAGTAAGTAAAAGAGGAATAACACTACAATATACAATACAATATACAAACTAAAGTACAACCTAAGTACAATCTAGTGTAACGGTACACAAAAACCACGGTTCGGTACGGGTTTTCAGTACAGTGGGGGAAAGTTTGGCTTTCCATGTTCCACTCAGGGGTGATGTAGTGTGCAGTAACTAATTGTACTTCTTGGGCTGTCAATGAATATTCTATATTGAAATTAATAATAGACTTGTAAAAAAAAAAATAGTGGTCGTTAGTGGTTTACATACCGTTGTATTTGTTCGGTACACACTGAAACGATTCGGTACGGATACGTGTACCTTTACACCCCTAGTATGAATGTAGTGCAAATCTCTTTAATAAATAGATAAATATAATGTAGTGTTAAAGTGTCTAAGTGAGTGTTAAGGTGAGTGTTTGTTTAAAGTGAGTGTGCATGTGGATGTGTCTGCAATGAGTGTAGATGGATGGGTTGATGATGTTACCTAGTCATTGAGCATCCTGATGGCCTGGGGATAGAAGCTCCTCTTGAGTCTCTCTGTACTGGCCATGAGACTCCGGTAGCGCTTGCCTGACCGCAGCAGTTCAAAGAGGCAGTTGTTTGGGTGACTAGAGTCTTTGGTTATTCTCTTAGCCATGGCCCTGCAACGCCTGGTGTACATTTCCTGGAGAGTGGGATACAGCAGCATAATGTAGATCAGGGGTTCTCAAACTTTTTTATACCACAACCCCATTTTATTTAGGAATTTTTTTTGGCGACCCCACACTTAATCTTCTTCTTTTTCTTTTGGCTTTTCCCGTCAGGGGTCGCCACAACGGATCATCCCTTTCCATCTGTTTCTGTCATCTGCGTCATCCTCCGTCACTCCCGCTGCCCGCATGTCCTCCTTCACTGTGTCCATAAACCTCCTCTTGGGCCTTCCCCTCCTCCTCTTTCCTGGCAGCTCCATCTCCAGCATCCTCCTCCCGATGTACCCCACCTCCTTCCTCCGCACATGTCCAAACCATCTCAGTCTTGCTTCTCTCACTTTCTGCCCGAACTGCTCAACATGGGCCGTTCCTCTGATGTAGACATTTTCGATTTTGTCCAACCTTGTTACTCCCAGAGAGAACCTTAACATCTTCATCTCTGCCACCTCCAACTCCGCCACCTGCTTGTTGGTCAGCGCCACTGTTTCTAGACAATACAGCATAGCTGGTCTCACTACCCTGCTGTAGACCTTTCCCTTTACTCTTGCTGGTACCTTTCTATCAGAGATCACCCCCGTCATCCTTCTCCACCCGCACCACCCGACCTGCACTCTCTTCTTCACCTCCCTACCACAGTCCCCATTACTTTGGACTGTTGACCCCAAGTACTTAACACTTTAATCGCCATGGGTTAAATTCATAATTTACCATCCCTCGCCAGCTCTATTTGTCTATGGAGAAGTTCCCCTTCTTTGCAGGGCTATAACTTTTTAAATTCTATTGCTACATTGCCATTATTATGGCCCATTCAATGTCCTATATGTATTGTTCAGGGTGTAGCAACGTTAAACTTTTTCATTCACATATTCATACTAAAATATGGTCTAAAGTATAAGTATGTTTTTATCGTTTTCTGCAGCTTTCTTCAGAACGTGATTTATAGCCCTAAATGCATTATATTGATGATGAAATACAGTTTGGTAGCGATCGGCGCGAGATGAAAAATTTCAACTGGACGTACTTCTAGAATGATCTACGTATGATCTGATGATGACCGGATGGGCGGGGGATCGTTTATAATTCCGTGGGCAGCGTTAGATGATTCATCCAGAGTGGGTCATATGTTCATCATAGCAGTTTATATGGAATACGTTAGAAAATAACGCTGAATCTTACCGTATGTTCCTCGCGCCGTTGGACGATCAGCGTGGAGTAGACCGTTTTCGATTATGGGATGTTGATCCTGATGAACCATTTCCAGGTTGTATAATACTATATACGTCCAAATAACGTTGTTTATTGAGTTAGGGCGAGCGATTGATCATCCAGTGTGTTGAGATGGAGTCCGGCTACCGATCGCGAGTGCCCGGAGCACATATGGATGAGCACTTCCTGTTTGGCGCGCCCCTCCCTCTTGGCCGGTCTGCCGATCGGCCACCAGATGGCGCTCTCGAACCGTTAGACAGTTGAGTGGAGCTCACCAGTACATCTCAGGGCTCCGGAAAGGAAATATGATTTCGATGACAGATTTTTGAAATATTGACATCAAAGACGAGTTACGGCGTCTTCGGCAGAATGAGCATGGCTAGGAATGACGTCTTAACTCGTCCCTGGCGATCATAGTGTTAAACTCGTCCACTTTTGGTACCTCTACTCCTTGCATCATCACCACCCCTCCGTCTTCCTTCCCATTCACACACATATACTCGGCATTGCTTCTGCTCACCCTCATCCCCCTTGTGGCCAGCATTAGAGTCTGAAGTGTGGCCAGCATTAGAGTCTGAGGTGTGGCCAGCATTAGAGTCTGAAGTGTGGCCAGCATTAGAGTCTGAAGTGTGGCCAGCATTAGAGTCTGAGGTGTGGCCAGCATTAGAGTCTGAAGTGTGGCCATCATTAGAGTCTGAAGTGTGGCCAGCATTAGAGTCTGAGGTGTGGCCAGCATTAGAGTCTGAAGTGTGGCCAGCATTAGAGTCTGAGGTGTGGCCAGCATTATAGTCTGAGGTGTGGCCAGCATTATAGTCTGAGGTGTGGCCAGCATTATAGTCTGAAGTGTGGCCAGCATTATAGTCTGAAGTGTGGCCAGCATTAGAGTCTGAGGTGTGGCCAGCATTACAGTCTGAAGTGTGGCCAGCATTACAGTCTGAAGTGTGGCCAGCATTATAGTCTGAGGTGTGGCCAGCATTATAGTCTGAGGTGTGGCCAGCATTATAGTCTGAAGTGTGGCCAGCATTAGAGTCTGAGGTGTGGCCAGCATTACAGTCTGAAGTGTGGCCAGCATTATAGTCTGAAGTGTGGCCAGCATTATAGTCTGAAGTGTGGCCAGCATTATAGTCTGAGGTGTGGCCAGCATTATAGTCTGAAGTGTGGCCAGCATTATAGTCTGAAGTGTGGCCAGCATTATAGTCTGAAGTGTGGCCAGCATTAGAGTCTGAGGTGTGGCCAGCATTATAGTCTGAAGTGCGGCCAGCATTAGAGTCTGAGGTGTGGCCAGCATTATAGGCTGCGGTGTGGCCAGCATTATAGTCTGAAGTGTGGCCAGCATTAGAGTATGTGGTGTGGCCAGCATTATAGTCTGAGGTGTGGCCAGCATTATAGTCTGAGGTGTGGCCAGCATTAGAGTCTGAAGTGTGGCCAGCATTATAGTCTGAGGTGTGGCCAGCATTATAGTCTGAGGTGTGGCCAGCATTAGAGTCTGAGGTGTGGCCAGCATTATAGTCTGAGGTGTGGCCAGCATTAGAGTCTGAGGTGTGGCCAGCATTATAGTCTGAGGTGTGGCCAGCATTATAGTCTGAGGTGTGGCCAGCATTAGAGTCTGAGGTGTGGCCAGCATTATAGTCTGAAGTGTGGCCAGCATTAGAGTCTGAAGTGTGGCCAGCATTATAGTCTGAGGTGTGGCCAGCATTATAGTCTGAAGTGTGGCCAGCATTATAGTCTGAGGTGTGGCCAGCATTATAGTCTGAGGTGTGGCCAGCATTAGAGTCTGAAGTGTGGCCAGCATTATAGTCTGAGGTGTGGCCAGCATTATAGTCTGAAGTGTGGCCAGCATTATAGTCTGAAGTGTGGCCAGCATTATAGTCTGAAGTGTGGCCAGCATTAGAGTCTGAGGTGTGGCCAGCATTATAGTCTGAAGTGCGGCCAGCATTAGAGTCTGAGGTGTGGCCAGCATTATAGGCTGCGGTGTGGCCAGCATTATAGTCTGAAGTGTGGCCAGCATTAGAGTATGTGGTGTGGCCAGCATTATAGTCTGAGGTGTGGCCAGCATTATAGTCTGAGGTGTGGCCAGCATTAGAGTCTGAAGTGTGGCCAGCATTATAGTCTGAGGTGTGGCCAGCATTATAGTCTGAGGTGTGGCCAGCATTAGAGTCTGAGGTGTGGCCAGCATTATAGTCTGAGGTGTGGCCAGCATTAGAGTCTGAGGTGTGGCCAGCATTATAGTCTGAGGTGTGGCCAGCATTATAGTCTGAGGTGTGGCCAGCATTAGAGTCTGAGGTGTGGCCAGCATTATAGTCTGAAGTGTGGCCAGCATTAGAGTCTGAAGTGTGGCCAGCATTATAGTCTGAGGTGTGGCCAGCATTATAGTCTGAAGTGTGGCCAGCATTATAGTCTGAGGTGTGGCCAGCATTATAGTCTGAGGTGTGGCCAGCATTAGAGTCTGAAGTGTGGCCAGCATTATAGTCTGAAGTGTGGCCAGCATTATAGTCTGAGGTGTGGCCAGCATTAGAGTCTGAAGTGTGGCCAGCATTAGAGTCTGAGGTGTGGCCAGCATTAGAGTCTGAAGTGTGGCCAGCATTAGAGTCTGAGGTGTGGCCAGCATTAGAGTCTGAGGTGTGGCCAGCATTAGAGTCTGAAGTGTGGCCAGCATTAGAGTCTGAGGTGTGGCCAGCATTATAGTCTGAGGTGTGGCCAGCATTAGAGTCTGAGGTGTGGCCAGCATTATAGTCTGAAGTGTGGCCAGCATTATAGTCTGAGGTGTGGCCAGCATTATAGTCTGCGGTGTGGCCAGCATTAGAGTCTGAGGTGTGGCCAGCATTATAGTCTGCGGTGTGGCCAGCATTAGAGTCTGAAGTGTGGCCAGCATTATAGTCTGAAGTGTGGCCAGCATTAGAGTCTGAAGTGTGGCCAGCATTATAGTCTGCGGTGTAGCCAGCATTAGAGTCTGAGGTGTGGCCAGCATTATAGTCTGAGGTGTGGCCAGCATTATAGTCTGAGGTGTGGCCAGCATTATAGTCTGCGGTGTGGCCAGCATTATAGTCTGAAGTGTGGCCAGCATTAGAGTCTGAGGTGTGGCCAGCATTATAGTCTGAGGTGTGGCCAGCATTATAGTCTGAGGTGTGGCCAGCATTATAGTCTGAAGTGTGGCCAGCATTAGAGTCTGAGGTGTGGCCAGCATTATAGTCTGAGGTGTGGCCAGCATTATAGTCTGAGGTGTGGCCAGCATTATAGTCTGAAGCGTGGCCAGCATTATAGTCTGAAGTGTGGCCAGCATTAGAGTCTGAAGTGTGGCCAGCATTATAGTCTGAAGTGTGGCCAGCATTATAGTCTGAGGTGTGGCCAGCATTATAGTCTGAGGTGTGGCCAGCATTAGAGTCTGCGGTGTGGCCAGCATTAGAGTCTGAGGTGTGGCCAGCATTATAGTCTGAAGTGTGGCCAGCATTAGAGTCTGAAGTGTGGCCAGCATTATAGTCTGAAGTGTGGCCAGCATTATAGTCTGAAGTGTGGCCAGCATTATAGTCTGAAGTGTGGCCAGCATTATAGTCTGAAGTGTGGCCAGCATTAGAGTCTGAGGTGTGGCCAGCATTACAGTCTGAAGTGTGGCCAGCATTAGAGTCTGAGGTGTGGCCAGCATTATAGTCTGCGGTGTGGCCAGCATTAGAGTCTGAGGTGTGGCCAGCATTATAGTCTGAGGTGTGGCCAGCATTATAGTCTGAGGTGTGGCCAGCATTACAGTCTGAAGTGTGGCCAGCATTAGAGTCTGAGGTGTGGCCAGCATTATAGTCTGCGGTGTGGCCAGCATTAGAGTCTGCGGTGTGGGCAGCATTAGCAATCTCTCCCCCTTCCCCACCCAGCTCCAGCCCACACATCAGACCAAAACAAAAGCTGTAAACAAAGTGCAGTATCAACTGGGGCTCTTTTGCCTAGAGGTCGCTGCTTGACAGCATTACAGAGTCTACCTGTAAGCTTAGTGTTGTTAGGGTTTTTATGTCAGGAAACCTATAGTATTGTGCCTAGATTTGTATTTATATCACTTTCCACTCTTTATTGTATTGTATTTTTATTATATTTTTATTTGTATTTCATGTTGTTATTTACGTTCTCTTCCAACCATTGCCATGTGCTACTACAATGCTCCACACCAGCACTTCCCTGTTGCTTTGGAAAGTGGTCACAGGCAGCCATGTTGGGAGAAGGACAACTACACAAACTTTCCGTTCAAGTCCTCTATTAGAGTTCCTTCGCTCCCTCTCTTCCACCGTCCTCCAATAGGCAGATGTCCTACAAACAGCATCCACTGGGATTGGCTCTGGCGAAAAGAGGATCTGTATATCGGGAGCGTTCTGGCATGGATCTGTAGAGGAGAACATCAGACCAGTTGAATGGCAGAGATTAGTCTGAGCTAAAGCAGAGCTGGTCTGAAGGAAGCCAAGTACAGGCCACCTGGTCAGAGATCAAGGTGCTATTTACTTACCTCAACAGACAGGAGAGAGGAAACACAGGAGTGTTCAGTACGTAGAGTGGAACAGATTACAGGAGAGTCAAATAGAGTAGTGACAAATAGAATAGAGTAGAGTAAATAGAGTGGAATAGATTACAGGAGAGTCAAATAGAGTAGTGATGAGTAGAGTAGAGTAGAATAAGTAGAGTAGGATACGTAGAGTAGAATAGATTAAAGTAGAGTAAAGTAAAGTAGAGTAAAATAGAGTAGCCACGAGTAGAGTAGAGTAGAGTAGAGTAGAGTAGAGTAGAGTAGAGTAGAGTAGAGTAGAGTGGAGTGGAGTGGAGTAGAGTAGAGTAGAGTAGAGTAGAGTAGAGTAGAGTAGAGTAGAGTAGAGTAGAGTAGAGTAGAGTAGAGTAGAGTAGAGTAGAGTAGAGTAGAGTAGAGTAGCAGAGTCACAAGTAGACTGCTGACTTGTTGTACACAACTTGTAAGTCACTTTGGATAGAAGAGTCAGCTAAATGACTAAATGTAAACTTAATGTACATTTCTTTTACGTGCCTAAGTTGCCATCATAGCTGGATCTTAGAGGGACATGAGGAGACAGGGAGAGACAAAGAGAGACAGGGAGAGACAGAGAGGTGGGAGACAGGGAGAGACAGGGAGAGACAGAGAGAGACAGGGAGAGGTGAGAGACAGGGAGAGACAGAGAGAGACAGGGAGAGGTGAGAGACAGGGAGAGACAGGGAGAGACAGAGAGGTGGGAGACAGGGAGAGACAGGGAGAGACAGAGAGAGACAGGGAGAGGTGAGAGACAGGGAGAGACAGGGAGCGGTGAGAGACAGGGAGAGACAGGGAGAGACAGGGAGAGACAGAGAGAGACAAGGAGAGACAGAGAGAGACAGAAAGAGACAGGGAGAGACAGAGAGAGACAGGGAGAGGTGAGAGACAGGGAGAGACAGGGTGAGGTGAGAGACAGAGAGAGACAGAAAGAGACAGGGAGAGACAGAGAGAGACAGAGAGAGACAGGGAGAGACAGAGAGAGACAGGGTGAGGTGAGAGACAGAGAGAGAGAGACAGAGAGAGACAGGGAGAGACAGGGTGAGGTGAGAGACAGAGAGAGACAGAGAGAGAGAGACAGGGAGAGACAGGGTAAGGTGAGAGACAGAGAGAGACAGAAAGAGACAGGGAGAGACAGAGAGAGACAGAGAGAGACAGGGAGAGACAGAGAGAGACAGGGTGAGGTGAGAGACAGAGAGAGAGAGACAGAGAGAGACAGGGAGAGACAGAGAGAGACAGGGAGAGACAGAGAGGTGGGAGACAGGGAGAGACAGAGAGAGACAGGGAGAGGTGAGAGACAGGGAGAGACAGAGAGAGACAGGGAGAGACAGAGAGAGACAGAGAGAGACAGGGAGAGGTGAGAGACAGGGAGAGACAGAGAGAGACAGGGAGAGACAGAGAGAGACAGGGAGAGACAGAGAGGTGAGAGACAGGGAGAGACAGGGAGAGACAGGGAGAGACAGAGAGAGACAGGGAGAGACAGAGAGAGACAGGGAGAGGTGAGAGACAGGGAGAGACAGAGAGAGACAGGGAGAGACAGAGAGAGACAGGGAGAGACAGAGAGGTGAGAGACAGGGAGAGACAGGGAGAGGTGAGAGACAGGGAGAGACAGGGAGAGGTGAGAGACAGGGAGAGACAGGGAGAGGTGAGAGACAGGGAGAGACAGAGAGAGACAGAGAGAGACAGAGAGAGACAGGGAGAGACAGAGAGAGACAGGGAGAGACAGAGAGAGACAGAGAGAGACAGAGAGAGACAGGGAGAGACAGAGAGAGACAGGGAGAGACAGGGAGAGACAGAGAGAGACAGAGAGAGACAGGGAGAGACAGGGAGAGACAGAGAGAGACAGAGAGAGACAGGGAGAGACAGAGAGAGACAGGGAGCCACAGAGAGAGACAGAGAGCGACAGGGAGAGACAGAGAGAGACAGAGAGACAGAGAGAGACAGAGAGAGACAGAGAGACAGGGAGAGACAGAGAGAGACAGAGAGACAGGGAGAGACAGGGAGAGACAGAGAGAGACAGAGACCCCTCTCTCTTTTGTCTCTCACCATCCTCTCTGTCTCCCGACAGTGTCTCAGGAGGTAGAGCAGTCGTCTGGTAATCCAGAGGTTCCCGGTTCGATTCCCGCTCCTCCCGGGCGGCGTGTCGAAGTGTCCTTGAGCAAGACACTTAACCCCTAACTGCTCCCGATGAGCAGGTTGGCAGCTTGCATGGTCGCCTCCACCGGTGTGTGAATGGGTCAAATGTGAGGAACAAAATGTAAAGCGCTTTGGATAAAAGCTGTTATATAAATGCAGCCATTTACCATATATTTTATAGAACCCCTCTCCCTTCTGTCTCCCTCAGAACTCACGCTCGCTCTCAGCCCTCCCAGTGTCTCTATAGAAACACTAATGAATACAAATCTTTACAGTGAAAATGTTCTACTGTGTGTGAACCCTGACCTCTGACCCCTGCCTGCAGACTGGTTGCCAGAGGGGATAGAGGAGATCTCGGCAAGTAATCTCTGTTTTTGTTTTGGGGTCAGACGTGAGGCCTCTAGTGGGGTTAAGGTAAGGGTTAGGGTGAGGAGGACCAGAGGGAACACACCCCCTCCCTCCTGGAGACGTGACCTCACCACAGGGCCCTCCACACTAGACCTTCTACAACATGACTGTGTTTACTGAGTGACGTGGTGCATTCTGGGCCACCATGTGACCTCATGCTCTCACCTACAGCTGCTGGTACATTAATGAAGGGAAAACTCCAGCTCTGAGAGAGAGAGCGAGAGAGAGAGAGAGAGAGAGAGAGAGAGAGAGAGAGAGAGAGAGAGAGAGAGAGAGAGAGACTACTAACTACTACAATACTGTGCAGTGTGTAGAGTCAAGGAGGTACAGAGGAGAGAGGGAGCTATGGGAGAGAAGAGAGGAGGAGCGGAGGGAAGAGGAGAGGAGAAAAGCGGAGAGGAGAGGAGAGGAGAGGAGAGGAGAGGAGAGGAGAGGAGAGGAGAGGAGAGGAGAGGAGAGGAGAGGAGAGGAGAGGAGAAGAGAGACTACATGTGCGGTTGCTGTGCTCTGTGCCAGTGGACTGTTGGCAGGCTGGTGCTTCAAGCTGTAGTAGCAGACAAAGACTGGCTTTCCTCCAAAACCCTGCTTTTAATTTTTTCCACTTAGTTTCCATTAAAAATGATGAAGGTCTGATGCTCTGTGCTTCAGATGGACGTGTGCCAGCGGGGAAACGTGTGACGTCTTGACACTCTGACGTGTGCCAGTGGAGAACGTACAGTATGACGTCTTGACACTCTGACGTGTGCCAGTGGGAGAACGCGTGACGTTTTGACACTCTGACGTGTGCCAGTGGGAGAACGTACAGTGTGATGCCTTGACACTCTGACGTGTGCCAGTGGGAGAACGTACAGTATGACGTCTTGACACTCTGATGTGTGCCAGTGGGAGAACGCGTGACGTCTTGACACTGACGTGTGCCAGTGGGAGAACGTACAGTATGACGTCTTGACAATCTGACGTGTGCCAGTGGGAGAACGCGTGACGTCTTGACACTCTGACGTGTGCCAGTGGGAGAACGTGTGACGTCTTGACACTCTGACGTGTGCCAGTGGGAGAACGCGTGACGTCTTGACACTCTGACGTGTGCCAGTGGGAGAACGTACAGTATGATGTCTTGACACTCTGACGTGTGCCAGTGGGAGAACGTACAGTATGTCGTCTTGACACTCTGACGTGTGCCAGTGGGAGAACGCGTGACGTCTTGACACTCTGACGTGTGCCAGTGGGAGAACGTACGGTATGACGTCTTGACACTCTGACGTGTGCCAGTGGGAGAACGTACAGTATGATGTCTTGACACTCTGACGTGTGCCAGTGGGAGAACGTACAGTATGTCGTCTTGACACTCTGACGTGTGCCAGTGGGAGAACGCGTGACGTCTTGACACTCTGACGTGTGCCAGTGGGAGAACGCGTGACGTCTTGACACTCTGACGTGTGCCAGTGGGAGAACGTACGGTATGACGTCTTGACACTCTGACGTGTGCCAGTGGGAGAACGTACAGTATGACGTCTTGACACTCTGACGTGTGCCAGTGGGAGAACGCGTGACGTCTTGACACTCTGACGTGTGCCAGTGGGAGAACGTACAGTATGACGTCTTGACACTCTGACGTGTGCCAGTGGGAGAACGCGTGACGTCTTGACACTCTGACGTGTGCCAGTGGGAGAACGTACAGTATGATGTCTTGACACTCTGACGTGTGCCAGTGGAGAACGTACAGTATGACGCCTTGACACTCTGACGTGTGCCAGTGGGAGAACGTACAGTATGATGTCTTGACACTCTGACGTGTGCCAGTGGGAGAACGTACAGTATGTCGTCTTGACACTCTGACGTGTGCCAGTGGGAGAACGCACAGTATGACGTCTTGACACTCTGACGTGTGCCAGTGGGAGAACGCGTGACGCCTTGACACTCTGACGTGTGCCAGTGGGAGAACGCGTGACGTCTTGACACTCTGACGTGTGCCAGTGGGAGAACGCGTGACGTCTTGACACTCTGACGTGTGCCAGTGGGAGAACGCGTGACGTCTTGACACTCTGACGTGTGCCAGTGGGAGAACGTGTGACGTCTTGACACTCTGACGTGTGCCAGTGGGAGAACGTACAGTATGACGTCTTGACACTCTGACGTGTGCCAGTGGGAGAACGCGTGACGTCTTGACACTCTGACGTGTGCCAGTGGGAGAACGTGTGACGTCTTGACACTCTGACGTGTGCCAGTGGGAGAACGCGTGACGTCTTGACACTCTGACGTGTGCCAGTGGGAGAACGTGTGACGTCTTGACACTCTGACGTGTGCCAGTGGGAGAACGCGTGACGTCTTGACACTCTGACGTGTGCCAGTGGGAGAACGCGTGACGTCTTGACACTCTGACGTGTGCCAGTGGGAGAACGCGTGACGTCTTGACACTCTGACGTGTGCCAGTGGGAGAGCGTACGGTTGACAGAAACAGCTCAGAAACAGCTCAGAAACAGCTCACCTGCTGAGCGTTTTTAATGGGTTGTTTTAACTGTAGCCTGTGTGGCGCAGAGCTTTTCATTACGGCCTAAACGTCTCTCCGAAAATGTAACACAGCGTTATCATGTTCCTGAAAAGTAACTCCTCCGTTTTCTTTTTATTATTCAATTTTTTCTTTCCTTTGGGATGGTTTCTCTTTGTTGGTTACCATGGCAATAAACATACACAGAAAGAAATACACACGCGCATATGAACTCTCTCTCTCTCTCTCTCTCTCTCTCTCTCTCTCTCTCTCTCTCTCTCTCTCTCTGACTCGGACACACACAAACCTTTTCACACGCTCACACACGTGTACACAGAGAGAGAGAGAGAGAGAGAGAGAGAGAGAGAGAGAGAGAGAGAGAGAGAGAGAGAGAGAGGAGAGGGAGAGGGAGAGGGAGAGGGAGAGGGAGAGGGAGAGGGAGAGGGAGAGAGAGAGAAAACTACAGCTGTGAATGACGGTTGCCAGTTGTGTGACAGATGTGCCAATTACCCCCTCTAGTGGTGAAGTAAACTACTAGCTACTAGCTACTGAAGCCACTATCAGTGAACAGGGAGCAGTGCCCTGATTGATTGATTGATTGAGTGAGTGAGTGAGTGAGTGAGTGAGTGAGTGAGTGAGTGAGTGAGTGAGTGAGTGAGTGAGTGAGTGAGTGATTGATTGATTGATTGATTGATTGATTGATTGATTGATTGATTGATTGATTGATTGATTGATTGATTGATTGAACATTTTATTAACAGATTGCAGAATGGGTACAATACAGTACGGCTCAATACACACAATTGTTAAGGGGATACAGACCAGAGAAAGACTTTCGTCTTGTTTACATCAGGGTCTCCCATTTTCAATTCATAATGACATTTATGACATACACAACATACAGATATAAAGATATATATCATGACATTTACGACATACATGAATGACATACAGATATACAGTACTGTTACATTTATGACATACAAGATATACAAATATACAGTACTGTTTACCAGAGATCCTAACAGAAACTATATACATTCGAGGGGGAGGAAACTGTACATTAGGAGGGGGTTGGGTGGGTGGGTGGGTGGAGGAGGGGGGGCCAGTTCAGAATTGTTCATCCAACACTGGACCCCTGCGTATTTCCGCTGCTATAGACGTAGCTCTTTTATTTTGGAACCCCCCAACCGGAAGTTATTACCCTCGTTATCTGCTTGAGTGTCCGGTTGTTCGTTAGCTCCGTTAGCGTGCAGCATATCAACACCAGCCATGGGAATACTGTTTTCTAAATTGGGGAGGCTTTTAATCGTCAAGGTAAGAGGATTTTAAGTCATGGTATCCATAAACTTCAATCGGTTCGGAACCTTTGAATGAAATGAGAATGTAAACAAACACGGCATCACGTTAGTAAGTATCACTGCGTTGCGTGAAATCACTGACTGTGCCCCGAGAGGAGTGGTTCGGCAAAAAATTGTTCAGAGTATATTTGCTTAGAAAACGTAATTGTCGAATTAAATTATTTTTTATTTCTCCACGTGGTAAATACACAGGTCACAACATGTTTACAGGAATGTTTTGGAGTTGTATTTGGAGTTTATTTCGTGACTGTAGGGCACTGTAGGGAACGTCAGGGTACAAGTCTGACCCACTTCCAGTGATGAAGCTAAGCTACGCTAACGGAGCGGCTGTTCCCTAAGCCTACTGCATGCACAGAGAAGAAAAGGGTATGTATCTTCTTGTCTAACTCCAGGGAAGATGGCAAATAAGCTAATTCCCCAAAATGTTGGCGTTTTCCTCTAAGCTGTAGCCCTATTTCGCCTAAAGGTACATGCCTAAGTAAATGGAAGATTGCTCCACTTCTGCAAGGTCAATTTGCATGTTCTTGGTATCTAGGAACATCTAGGGACCTGGGGGTATGTATATCCAGTGTCAGAAATATTGTGTCTGTTACTAGGCTTGAGTAAATTGTAATGAAGAAAAGGAGAATATAAATTATGATTTATGTTTGCATCTGTGCCGGTGAATAACACCATGTTATACAACGGCATGCAAATTTCTCGATTCTGATTGGCCATTCACACGTCTTTATTGGTAACAATCCACGGTCCTGGGCTCAGGACCCGCCCACAACCAAATCACATAACCCTCCCCGGCTCACTCCGGGAGAAAACAGGATCTCGGACAACAAATGGTTATGTTGAAAGCACCATAACGACTAAATATGAAGCGATTCTGTCAAGGGGAATGTGTTAGTATTTTAAACAATGTTGGATGATGTAATTGATGGGTCTTGACTCAATCTAGAACAAAAGAAAAATCGCGGATTGATTGATAGATTAATTGATTGATTTAAATTTCTTCCTTCCTACTTTCCGACTGCAGCGTTCTCTCTCACACTGTCCGACGCTGGCGTACCCACAAACACACACATACACACACACACACACACACACACACACACACACATACACACACACACGCACACACACACTGTGACACACACACACACACACACACACACACACGCACACACACACACACACACTCCTGTCTGCAACAGCGGGGGAGTCAGACTGAGAGAGAAGCAGCGCTGTTTTAAGTGAGCATGGTCTATTGAATTGATTGATTGGTTGATTGCTAATTTTATTACTGTACCCCTGGTTTCCAACTGGTTAAGTTTAGGCTAAAAGAAATAAATAAAAAAATAGGGCGAAGAAAACGTTTTTTTCCTATAGGGCAAAGAAAACGTTTTAATAAATTTTCAATCAATCATTCCAATAATACACAGTTGGATGTGTTAGTTGGTTGGATGCACTTCAAGCTGCTTCCACATGAGGCAACTTCTCTCAATCATTCCAATAATACACAGTTGGATGTGTTAGTTTGGTTGGATGCACTTCAAGCTGCTTCCACATGGAGTTGTGGGAACTACTTTTTCTGGCGGATGGTTTTTTCAATAAATCTTCGATTAATGTGTGTTTATTGTATAGAAATAAGGTTGGATGAATCTGGCAGTTGTATAAAAGCTTTACACCACGTGCAGTCGTGATTTGTGACCAATAAACCATGCCTAGGGGGGTCTAACGACCCTCGGCTGCGCCTCGGGCCTAACAACCACCCCTAGGCATGGTTTATTGGTCACAAACCACTCCTGCGTGTGATGTAATGCTTAATTACAATTGTGCTGTAACCGAGGTCGCTCACTGAGCTCATTCACCACCTTATTGAGATCAAGTGTAAAAAAAATCTAAGCAAATGAATAAAGGGAAGATGATTAAACAGAAGGATTTGTAGATCCAGTAATAAATGATAATCGATTTTAATTATGAATTCATATTTGACCTTGAACTTGACCTTGACCTTATTATGGCCAAATCATACATCTATGGATAGGGAAAAGGCTCCTCTTTCCAATGGCAGGGTTAAATCTGGATTTAGTCATTTCCTTGCGGTTTTACGATAAAAGAGATATAATTAGCATTTTTTTCGATAAATTCGTATTTCCGATAAATCGTATAAAACATGGGTAAACATGAAAATATACACTTTTGACTACTGTTTTGATAGGGTTATGGTCTTTACTCTTGGCTAAAAAAAAATTAATTAAAAAAACATTAAACTCTTAACATCCAAGGTTGTGGACCCTCATGAGGACGATTCGCGATGCCACTTTGCCGACCTCTAGTGGCTCGGGTGTGCATTTCTTTTAATGCAATATAAGAATTAAAGCCCTATTTGTTGCCTGTCGATTGCCCTTTCAGGTGACAAAATACGTTCAGCGGTTCTCGAGTTACATGCCGATATGTGGGGCGTGCCCCAAAGTACGCAAAAGTACACATTACCACCCCCGACTCCCGGGGCTCTAGCTCCGTCAATCATTTGGCGATCTCGAGAATCTTTGCACAAGCGTGTAGCCAATGAGTGTGGCTTTCCAATGATACCCCAAGATATGATAATTGGGGATCTAATACGGTCTCTATTGATCGATTTATGATAAAGAAAAGCAGGGTCCCCCTGTAGGGTGACCTTAAGGCTTACTTGAGTAAAACTACTTAGTTACTTAGATTTTTGAGTGGCTGACCACAGGGACCGTGATAGTCGCAATGACCAGATTCTTTTGAGAATTTCACAAAATATTACCAAAATGATTGAAAATTGCCTACCTTGTCTTTAAATTGTTAGATTAGACAAAATAAGTAATATTTTTAAAGTCACAGTGCAGCTCAGGCCGTCAGTATGCAATTAGTTAACAAAACAGATTTACTATACATGTGAAATGATACTACATTGTGTAATAATCATATCAAAGCAAACTATTTTTGTGTGAACCAAACATGAGTCTAGAATATGTTTGTACAAAATTGCGAGTCCTGTCATTTTAAAGAACAACAGTGAAACCGTAAACTTCTAGGTATCTAGCATCAAACAGTGCTCCAGGGACGACTCAGCTTCCAGTTCTGAAGAGTTTCAAATTCCTCTCCCAAAACTGCACAGTGCTCCTTTCAGTGTTGTAGTACTCAAGTCTAGTCCAAGTCCTGGACTTGTGTTCAGGACTTGTGACTTGACTTGGACTTGAGCACTGATGACTCGGACTCGAGCATTGACTGCATTCGGACTCGGAAGGTGCAGATGAGGACTCGGACTTGTTAATTGATAAATAGTTATTAAAAAAAATATATGAATAGGCCCTAATCATTTGGCATAATATATTGATAGCTAGTGCATTTGTTTGGCTATTGTGTCACAAAGTAAATAAACTCCCTTTGAAATGGTGACCGCTGTGTCATTTATGTTTTAATGTAGACCTTTTTTTATTTGTATGTCAGCTCTTTGACTGCCAGAGTGGAGTGGACTCAACCTTGATGACTTGGACTTTGACTCGGACTAGGGTAATGGGGACTGGACTCTGACTCTTCTTTGGTGACTGTGACTCCAGTTACTTCTATTCTGCATCGAACATTGTACATATGTCTATACTGAACACTGTGACCTAATTTTTTTACTTCTAATTTACATGCTATACTATGTTATTTCATACTTATCTTGTCTAGCACAGTCTCTGGAGCGTAACAGTAAGAAGCATTTTGTATAAAAGTATTCTGTACTTCTGTATGACAACTATTAAAGAAACTTGAAACTTGAAACTTGACTCGGACTCGAACACTGGGGACTCGAGACTCGAGATGTAGTGACTCGACTACAACACTGGCACCTTTAAGCACATAGGCGCGTGGACGTGTTGACATAATCCTGCCTTGTTGGCAGGTCAAGCCCCAGAGTTTATACAATAAATAACAGCTATTAAACACACAAATATAAATAACGTGCCCGTACTGAAAGCCTGCATTGTTTGGTCCAGACACATGTGGTCACAGTTAGTGCCACTACGTTTTAAGAGATTGTGAGTAAATTATTAGATGGACTTAACAATTCCCATGGACCATATTTCCACGTCTTGGTATTTTTATTATTATTATTTCATCACCTTCAGAAGGCTCTGAAGGAGGTGGCTACCGGTAGATCTAGAGTCCGAGTCGAGTCTCGAGTCCCCAGTGTTTGAGTCCGAGTCCAAGTCTGAGTCACCAAAGACGAGCCCGAGTCGAGTCCCCATTACCCTAGTCCGAGTCCAAGTCTGAGTCACCAAAGACGAGCCTGAGTCGAGTACCCATTACCCTAGTCCGAGTCCAAGTCATCACGGTAGAGTCCACTCCACTCTGGCAGTCAAAGAGCTGACATACGAATAACAAAAAGTCTACATCTACATCTACATTACTTTGTGCCACAATAGCCAAACAAATGCACTAGCCAAGTGATTAGGGCCTATTACAATTTTTTTTAAATGTATTAAATAACTGTATTTATCAATTAAAAAGTCAGAGTCCTCGTCTGAGCCTTCCGAGTCCGAATGCTGGAGTCCTAGTCCAAGTCATTAGTGCTCAAGTCCATGTCGAGTCACGAGTCCTGAAAGTCAGTCCAGGACTCGGACTCGAGTACTACAACACTGGTCCGAGGTCCATATAAGTATTAATATCAAATCTGAAAGTTCACACTGATGCATACTACGGATGGGTACCGGATCCGGTACTTTTAAGGGTACCGACCGAATCACGTCGGTACTACCGAGTACCAATTCACGTGAGATCCAACGATGCCACATTTTGGTACTGTAAAAAAGTCTGATGATGTCAACGTTTCGTTTACCGCGAAACGAAACCTGTGAAGTGTGCCGCACGTTCACGCGCACAACGTTCCATCTCGAAAGTTATGGAAAAAACGGTCTATGAACAGGTCGAAAAGTACCTTGTGGGAAAAAAGCGAATCTACAAATTCCAATCTGGCTTCAGAACATCCCATTCCACTGACACATGCCTTCTCTGAAAAAACAAAGAAGTTCCAGGCACTCTTCAAGTATATAAAAAAAAAAAGCTTTAATTATTTGCTTAGTTCATAATAGAACAATTAAAAAACCAACATGTTTCGGCCTCTCTATCGGCCTTCTTCAGGGCATACGTGCCTTCTCTATTTGAACGACCACATCAAACACGAGGTGGACGCGGGCAAATACTGTGGCATGGTCATGCTGGACCTCCAAAAGGCTTTCGACACTGTCAATCACTCCATTCTGATTGATAAGCTAAAAGCAATTGGTTTTGATAGTTCATCAGTGAGCTGCAGGTTGAAAAAGCCCTCAGCTCTGAACTTGGCAGAATCTGCACCTGGCTCGCTGATAAACTATCATTACACCTGAGTAAAACAGACTCCATTCTCTTTGGATCAAATAGCAAACTCAGCAAGGCCAACGGCTTCTCTGTTACAGTGGGTGACAATATTGTCACAAGGAAAGATGAAATTACCTACCTGGGTTCCATCCTAGAGGCAAATCTTTCCTGTGACAAAATGGCATCCAATGTAATAAAAAAAAGTCAACCAACGAACAAGATTCTTGTACCGGATCTCCTCTCTGGTAAACAAGAATACCTTGAAGACTCTAACAGGAGCACTCATTCAAGGGTACTACGATTATACTTGCACCTCATGGTACTCAAAGACCCTAAAAACAAGACTACAAACATCACAAAACCAACTGGTCAGACTACTACTTGGCCTTACTCCTAAAACCCACCTTACCCCTGCCCATTTTGACAACCTAGGATGGCTTAGAGTAGACGACAGAGTACAGCAACTTGCAATGGGCCTGGTCTACAAGATACACTACACCAATAAGATACCCATGTACATGTCGAAATACTTCCCAAAGGTCAGTGAATTCCACTACCACAAACCCAGAGGGAGTTCCACAAATCATGTACAACCCAGATTCGGCTCAAACAAGGGACTAAACACGTTATGCAATTATGCCACAACAATGTGGAACGCCCTACCCACAACCGTAAAAGAATGTGAATCCCTAGACTCCTTCAAAACCGCTCTCAAAGAGCACCTACCATGAGGAACGCATCACTGTCTGTATGATAGCATGTACATTATATTACTGTACACTTATTTCTACATCATCATGGTCACTTCTCCAAGTCCCCAGCAGGTGGCACTAGTGCATCAGTATGGCTGTACTTGGGATTCACTCAAACTTCTGGGCAGCATAAACCATGTATGAATGTTAGCCATTTTATGGGACCAAAATAATCAATTATAAATAAACTTGTTAACATAAACTTAAATAAAGTCATCCCATTTAATATTTGGTTGCAAATCATTTGCAATCAATGACTGCCTGAACTCTGTGACCCTTATTAAAGTAGTCATTCAGGAAATTTTTCCTTCCTATTATTTTGCCAATAATCTCACACATCCAATAACAGTTTTGCACGCATTAATTTAGTTCAACAGTTATTTGAGAGTATATGAGTTTGAATATGGCCACAAGTGATGTCATCGGGAACATTGAATCCTGGTGTAGTGTTAATTAGAGCTCAATTAAATGATAAGGTAGAAGTCCCTATAAGATAGGGTGACCATATTTTGATACTTTGATATCAAAATATACTTTGCACAATCGAAGCGGGCATGGCCACCTTCATTTCACTATATGTCTTGTGTATGTATGTGATGAATAAACCTCTTGAATCTTGAATCTCTACTCAAAGTTTACTCAAAGATGCCTTATTGTTTTAACTTCTTAACATGCACCCAGAAAAGTGGCAATTTTTTTTACTTGAACATGAGGACTGCATACTTTTTTTGCAAAGCTTATCTTTATACGTTATGCTTATAGCTAGGGAGGTGTAGTGGTTACGTCATTGTTGTTTCCGGCTGGTCCACCTCGCTTGAAATTGCACTGTACATTTTCCAATGGACACATTTGTAAATCGTCTCGTTTAAAACAAATAAAGCATGAACATTGGCATGGTCAAGTCAAGTCAAGTCAATAGTTTTATTTGTCACGGCATACAAGTATACAATGAAATGCGGGTGGTCTTGCCCGCAACGATGTGCAATACAGTGGTACAACATATAATAGAATCCAATAAAAACATTGTGCAATAAACAGGTAACAGGTAACATGGTGTGACATCTCGGTATCTGTACATAAAAAATATTTACAGAGCATATAGGACATGCTAGGTAGCTTTGGTAGTGCAATACACTGTTACTGTTGTTATACTAATTTAAAGTGGCCTTTCCTTTTGGCCATAAGTGGGTGTGTGCGGCATGAGTGTGTGCCCGCTCATGTTAAAGTGTTAAAGTGGCTGCTAGTGTGTGAGCGTGCACAGCGTGCGTGTCGTGTGTGTGCTTGTGTGTGGATAGTTCAGTGTTCTGTGGCACTCAATGTTCATTGTTCAGGGCTCTGATGGCCTGGGGGAAGAAGCTGAGCCTAAGCCTCTCTGTCCTAGTAGCTGGGGTTCGCAGGCGTCTGCCTGACCTCAGCAGCTGGAACAGGCTGTTATTGGGGTGGTGGGGGTCTTTCATTATTCTGCAGGCTCTGGATTTGCACCTCTTGTTGTATAGAACCTGCAGAAATGGTGTACCTTTTTGTGTGTATTCATCCACAATCTATAGCTCAACATGAAAATAATTACGTTGAATTTTATTTCAACCAAAAAAGCTTAAACAATAATGTTAGTGATAGAAGGGAACACATTTTGTGCAAAAATGGAAAGCTTGCCAATGTTCATGAGGCAGAATTATTACAATAGCCGATAATACATTTTCCCAATGATAAATCCCTAAACGGGTGGACCGTGCGGGCAGTCCAAAGTGACGTCAGACTACACCTCCCTATAGCACATGCATAAGCCTGGTCTCTTTTGAAAGATGCAAAAAAGGAAAATCACTTTTAGTGCTAATGAAATAGAGTAGCATATATGTCTGAACTTGAGTTGAACTTGAACTTGTGTACTCAAATCTTTCTGTAGTGGTTGCAATATCCAAAATTTAACCACATAACATGCGCCCAGAAAAGTCACAAATTTTTTTTTTACTTGAACTTGAGGACTGCATACTTTTTTTGCAAAGCTTATCTTTATACTTTATGCTTAGCACACGCATAAGCCTGGTCTCTTTTGAAAGATAACATTCTGACGTTTCTTACACAATAAAGAAAAATCACTTTTAGTGCTAATGAGTAACATAGGGCTGAACTTGAGTTGAACATGAACTTGTGTACTCACGTTTTTGTGTAGTAGTTGCAATATTCCAAAATAATATATATATATATTTTTTTTTTTTGTATAAGCTGGAAAACACAGCAAATCCATAGCCTGACGTCTTATGTAGTACAGGTCCATATTTTATAAAAATACGTTCAGAAATGAGTCTTCTAGAGACATCCAGGTAAACCGTGTGCCAAGAAAAAAGCTCTCCATCTCTCCATTTCCTGATCCAAGTAAATTCATTCGGAATTTGTATCACTTGATCCTGTCTTCGTTTGTCAATTTTCACCTACAGTAGATCCCTGATTCGCACACCCCAACGTGGGATATCACTGGAAAGCTATACACAATTTTTTATTTGTATTTTTTATAAATGTTTTTGTTTTATTTTTCTTTCATACACAGAACAAGACATCACAATACAATAATAATAATAATAATAATAATAATAATAATAATAATAATAATAATAATAATAATAATAATAATAATAATAATAATAATAATAATAATAATAATAATAATAATAATAATAATAATAATAATAATAATAATAATAATAATAATAATAATAATAATAATAATAATAATAATAATAATAATAATAATAATAATAATAATAATAATAATAATAATAATAATAATAATAATAATAATAATAATAATAATAATAATAATAATAATAATAATAATAATAATAATAATAATAATAATAATAATAATAATAATAATAATAATAATAATAATAATAATAATAATAATAATAATAATAATAATAATAATAATAATAATAATAATAATAATAATAATAATAATAATAATAATAATAACAACAACAATGACAACAGCGACAACTACAATAATAACAGTACAAGAGACAGGCAAACAAGAAAAAGTTAAATAATAAAAATAAAATTAAAAATAAATGTGGCTCAGGCACTAGCGGTCAAAAACAAGTATAATGGGAGTGGCCTTTAAGCAGTCGGCTCCCAGCCAGTGTTAGGACCATTAGATAAAGATAGACTGTGTGTGTACGGAGTGTATGAGTGTGTGTACTTTGTAAATGCGTGTTTTACCTATGTGTGTGTGTATTACCTATGTGTACTTTATATATGTGTGTTCTACCTACCCATGTGTGTGTGTGCATTACCTATGTGCGTGTTTTATGTGTGAGTGTTTAATATGCCTGTGTCATTTACGCGTGCATGTTGCATGTGTGTGTGATGTGTGTTCTATGTGTGTGCATGCGTATATGTGTGGTGTGAGCGTGTGTATGTGTGCGTGTATATGTAAGCACGTTTACAGCAATTACAGTTCCTTTGGCAACGAAACCAGCACAATCAGACAAAAACAAGGCAGCATTGGTCTATAGGGGGGTTATGGGTAATGGGGAAACCCACCAAGTACAGTGGCCGACAGTGCAGGCCCGATATGAGACAGATATGGGTCCCATATTTCGTAGAAAGTGTCCAGTTTAGAGTGCAGCATGCACGTGATATATTCACAGGGAATGCATTCCATTATAATATTGTGCCATGACCTCTTTGATGGGACCTCGTCCTTGATCCAGAACAACATAATGTTTTTCCTAGCAGCAAATGTCAACAGATTGAACAGTCTCTTATGTTTGAAATTGGCAATATGAATATCTGGGAGGCCTAGTAAGAGGCAGAGGGGATCCAGTTCGATGGGGGTCTGGAATATATCAGATAGTTCCTCTACGATGTCGAACCAATAGCTCTGAAGCTTTACACAGGACTAAAAGCAGTGGATGTGGTTTCCAGTCTCTATCTTGCATTTAAAGCAGAGTCGGGATGTATTGGGATCCATTTTACTCTTAACACATCCACCGCTGGAAACGCTTTAAAACGTTATTGCCCGCCATGCTTTGAGCGCCAGACCTCGCTGTACAGCGTTATTGAGATCAATATTAAATTTTTTCTACATGGCATTCATAATTCATATATACACCCGCAACGCTCCAGCTGGACCCTATAGGTGAAGGCAACGACGGCTCAATACCGCCGCCTGGTGGATGGTCGGGCGAGTTACACTGGTAAACAGGATATGGCTGCTGTGCGTTGATTAAATTCATCCGGCCGTCAGATATTGTTGCATGACTCCCGACAGACACAATGTACATAATGGATCGCTTTATAAACGTAATAATCGATATGATTTCGTTTATTGCGACATACAAACCGGAAATGGACCTAGGCGATCGATGTCCTATACTTGGGATATTTCACCGCCAGTCTCTTTGACGCACGGTAAGAGGACACTAACGTTATTTTCAGCCCAATTGTACATTTCTTTATTTACAAACCATCTGATCAATAAATCAACCCATACTACATAAAGCATTTACTGACTATCACGGAATTATAAACGACCCCCCCCCCTTTCCTCCACGCATGATGAATCATAACTATAACGATCATGTACATTTGAATTTTTTGATATAGCGTGTCTAGGGAAGAAACGGCAATCGATAATCTATATATGCGTTTAGGCCTATAACTCACGTTCTAGGAATTACTGCAGAAAACGATAAAAACATACTTATATTCTAGACGGTATTTTTGTATGAATGTATGAATGAAAAAGTATAACGTTCCCACATCCTTAACGATAGATAATCGATGTTGAATGGGCCATAGTAACAGGGACGTGCACAGGACTTTAGAGGGGCAGGTGCTCAAAGGCTGAAAATGGCACTATACCTGTGTGTGTTTTAACCGATTTTTAAGGGCCCTTTTTGGGGGTAGGGGCCCCCTTTTTATGTTTTTTGGGGGGTTTTGGTGATCAAATATTGAATATTGAACTATAATAATCAGTGCAGGAGCTCACTTATCCTTGAAAGACACTTTTATCACTGACTTAAAAGGCCCATACATCTCCATAAATGTTCAGGGGGGAGGGAATAAGTGCTTACCCTACAGACCCCAAGAAGTGCTGTATATTCTGTATTGTTTAATATAAATGCATTTTTTATTCCAATCCCGATTTGTATTTGAGATTCCCAAATCCCATCGGACTTGACTTCTTCGTGTCCCTCAATGAGTGTAATACCAGCATTCAACTGTATGCGCCAGCGGTTTCTATCATCATCATCATCATCACCACCCACGCTATGCATCTCTCTCTCTCTTTACCTAATATTTTTATTCTATCCTGACATTTTTCAGTTGGAAGGGCAGTCTATATGCGTAACGGGAAAAGAAAATAAAAAAAAATAAAAAAGGGCACTTTTTTTATGAGGCTCAAAAAGGCAGGTGCTCAAGCACCCCTTGGGCTCTATGTGTGCACGTGCCTGCATAGTAATGTCGATATAGCAATAACATTTAAAAAGTTATAGCCCTGCAAAGAAGGTGAGCCACTCCATAGGATTTCAATGGTGGCAGACTGGGTACTTTGATGAGTACAATGGATGTGTTAAAATGCGGTGCAAGATTCTAACTTGGATAGACTTGGTGCGGTTGCAAACAGAGATTTCTTTTGCGTAGGTCCATGCATCCTGCCAGTCTACATCCGTGATCTCTATGTCTAAGTCTTTTTCCCAGGACTGTTTAGTGACAAGGGAAGATAAAGATGAATTAAGGTTTAGAGTAGCCTACCATAGAAGATAGATATTTGTTTTTTAGGAATCTGCAAGGAGAGGGCTTTCTCCACCTGCGAGGTGGAACTGTTAATTAACAGTGAGGTGTCCTTGGTGATAAACTGCGTAATTTGTAAGTATCTAAAAAATTCCATTTTCAATAGACCATATCGCTGCTGCAGCTGTAGAAAGGACATAAGGGTCTGGCCATCAAACAAGTGGCCAAGATCAGTTATGCCCTGCGTATGCCAGGTCTTGAAGCCGCCGCCAATTTGGTCTGGCTTAAAGTCAGGATTGCCTACGATCGGGGTAAGAGGAGAGGTCAGCTTCGGTAGGCCCTCCACCTTACGGACAGTCTTCCAGGCTTTGACGGAGCATAGTGTGATGGGGTTGGAGCATATTTTCCTAACAGACTTATAGTCTTTGATAAATAGTAGGTTCCATAGGGGGGACTTAGATTGCGAGGATTCAATGTCTAGCCAGATTGATAGTGGGTCTGATCTGAACGAGCCGACAAGTACCCTAAGGTGTGCTGCTAGTTGGTAATGTCTAATATTAGGTAGGTCTAGACCCCCATCTTCACTATCCATCTGTAATTTGGCCATTTTCAGACGCGGTTTCTTCCCATTCCAAATGAATGAGCTTAGCCAGCCTTCTAGCACCTTGATAACCTTGTTTGTCAGCAGCACTGGGATCATTTGGAGAGGGTATAATAGTCTATACACTCATTGTTGACTACAAATTACAACGCTGACCAATCATTTTCGCAATCGGCGGATGATTGACTTCTGGAGCCTCGGGAGTCCGGGGTGCGTGATAATCTGGCGTAAAAAGACCCTCGCCTGACATAGGCATGTAACTCGAGAACCGATGAACGGATTTTGTCAAGTGAGATGGCATTCGAACGGCAACAAATAGTGCTTTAATTCGGTAATTTATATGTTCGGCGAGAAATGCAGCCCGAGCCTTCAGACGCTCGCAAAATGCTGTGAAACTGAAACTGAAAAACCCGGACATGTTCATGAATTTATTTTATTTAATTACAGCTCAATGTAATGATAAGATATCAGTCCCTATAAGACAAGGTGTTGTGTTAATTACAGATCAATGAAATGATAAAGTATCAGTCCCTATAAGACAAGGTGTTGTGTTAATTACAGCTCAATGTAATGATAAGATATCAGTCCCTATAAGACAAGGTGTTGTGTTAATTACAGCTCAATGTAATGATAAGATATCAGTCCCTATAAGACAAGGTGTTGTGTTAATTACAGATCAATGGAATGATAAGGTATCAGTCCCTATAAGACAAGGTGTTGTGTTAATTACAGATCAATGGAATGATAAGGTATCAGTCCCTATAAGACAAGGTGTTGTGTTAATTACAGATCAATGGAATGATAAGGTGCCCCCCCGTCACTTCAGAATGACATCATCAACATGACCAACTGTGTCAGATAGAAGTCATTGAACATGTTGCTTCTACTGATTTTTTACTAAGTAAAATGAATTGAATTTACAGGTGAATTTACATGTATATAAAGTAAAAACGTGTCTACAAAGAAAGAACCTTTTTTACTGTCTTTTATTATTATCTACTATGCCTATAATACTGCCTACTATACTAATATGTCTATACTACTATAAACACAGAGTGAAGCAAGGAAGTTCCACACTGTTTGACTACAATACCACTGGCCCAGAGATGTACCCCTCCTGCTGACTTGTGTTACACAATTTGTAAGTCGCTTTGGATAAAAGCGTCAGCTAAATTAATACAAGTAAATGTAGGTCATTTGATTTTAGAAAAGACACCATAATAGATAAAGAAAATATTATACCTTACATTACATACCAAAAGGTGATTAAAGAAACTGTTACAGGCTTTGTGATTTAGACACAAAAATGTCAGTCTAGGGGTGGAAGGTCCTGGGTTCAAATCCCAGATGATCTCCCAACGGGCAACTATATTGGAAGATGTCTGCCACCATGTTTGGTCATTCTGATGTTGATGGTGTTAAATGTCGCTGATCACTCTTGGTGTTTGATAGGGGTGATGATCATAGGGGCAGCGTTTTCACCATCATGGTAGGCACCCAGTCCCAAGTATGGATACATCTTCTCAGTGAAGGTACAAACACTGAAACTTCTGAAACAGAAGAGAATATGCTTGGCCTTCACGTCATAGAAGGATATCAGGCCCCTCTCATAATCCACAAACACTCCAATCTTTTTCAGATTCCCAGATTCCAGGATGAGAGGACCGCTGAGATGACTGATGATGGTGTATTTTCCATCTCTCAACCGTATGATCCAGTATCCATTATCAGGTTTTCGTCTGATAATCCCCTTCCTGGTGATGGACTGTCTGACCAGTCCTAAATCCCACTGAGTCTTCCCTTCAACCTGAACCTCGTAGTAGAATCTCCCCGCAGAAATGCCCTCCTTTCCCAAGACGGAGTAACGCCTATCAAATCGGTTTGGGTATGTAGGTAATGGGAGTAATGGGTCGCCCTCTGAATTCCTCACCCGTTTCCTGTTGTCAGAGAGTATGAGGCTGCGGTGAGCCGTGTCCGGGTCTAGGGTCACGTCCACAGCGTACCTCTGCTGGATCCTCTTCAGCTTCATGTCTTCAGGCAGATCAACCATGTCTTCCATGCATTTCAGCAGCATCTTCGTCTCTTTACAGAGTGTCTCCTCTACCTGCTCTAGAGCTCTACGAACTGTCCCCCGACACAGGTGACTGCTGACACTGACCTCAGACCAGTCCTTGGTAATCATAGGGGTGAAGATAGGTGGGACAGTGTGGATGAAGTGGAGGTGGTCCTTGTTGTGCGAGAGCTTCTCCATTTCAACCCTTCTCTTCTGCAACTCTGTGATCTCCTGCTCCAGCGCTGAGATGAAGCCTTCAGCCTGTTTCTCTACTGCTCTCTGCTCATCCTCAATCAGGTCAATGAGCTCAGCCTGGCTCCTTTGAATGGAAGCTACCAGAGCTGTGACGACTTCAACGCAGTCTACCAGCTCCTGCTCCGTGTCTTTCTTGTTGAGCACAGCTGAGCGCTTGATCTCCTGAATCTTCTGCAGTCGCACCTGGATCATCTGCTCCACTTTTGTCTTTTTCTTCTCCAGCTGAGCCTTTTTCTTATCATACTCTTCCTCTAAAGGGACTGTATCGTGGGTCTTGTGCTTAGTGCACATGAGACAAAAACACAGTTTTTCAGTTCTACAGAAGAGCTCCAACATCTTGCCGTGCTTCTTACACAGCCGGTCCTCCAGGTTCTCCACGGGGTGGATCAGCTTGTGTCGCTGCAAGGCTGCGACTCTTCGATGAGGCTCCAGGTGGGTCTCACAGTATGAGGTGAGACAGACCAGGCAGGACTTCAGGGCCTGGAGTTTGATCCCAGGGCAGACGTCACAGGGCACTTCTTTCAGCCAAGCGGCTCCTTGGTTGGGACCGCCTGTGTTGGTTGACAAGTCAGCTTTCAATGCAGCCTTCTTCCTGAGCTGCACAGACATCTCTGAGATCAAAGTATTGACAAGGAGGTCTGGTCTGGTCACAAAACACTTTTTACACAGTGGACAACAACAGCACTGGTCCTGCAGGGTGTCCCAGTATCTGGTGATACACGCCTTGCAGTAGTTGTGTCCACATGGAGTAGAGACCGGCTCTTTGAGGACATCCAGACAGATAGAACACTGGAACATGTCCTCAGACAGGAGACTGCTGGATGAGGCCATATCTGGAGGAGAGGAGAGAAGAGAGAGGAGAAGATAGGTGAAGACAAGAGAAGAGAGGTGAAGAGAGGAGAGAAGAGACAAGAGGAGAGAAAATAAGAGAGATGAGGGGAGAGAAGAGGAGAGGGGAGGAGAAGAGAGAGCAGAGAAGAAGAGGGGAGAGGAGGACTTTGATTTAGAAACCATCTATGACACAGACCCAAAACTATTGTAAAGTTTAGTAATAAAAGGTTGTGGATATGTTTAGTAATACAAGGTTGTAGATATGTTTAGTAATACAACAAGGTTGTGGATATGTTTAGTAATACAAGGTTGTGGATATGTTTAGTAATAAAAGGTTGTGGATATGTTTAGTAATACAACAAGGTTGTGGATATGTTTAGTAATACAAGGTTGTGGATATGTTTAGTAATACAACAAGGTTGTGGATATGTTTGGTAATAAATAGCTTTGTATCAGACCATATGTCTATTTTTCAGAGGGGTGTCTGTCAGGGGAGATGACTTTTTTTTTTTTAGATTAGTCAAATTTGTGAGGGGAGAAGAGCATTCTGCTTCTGAGATTATAGACACAAACAACTTTAAACCTTTATTGTGTATAATCGCAGATGTTTTAATTTTGTGAATTGAACATTCCACTGATGATGTGATGAGACACAGGACCCTAAAAGCTGTGGAGTTTTTCTTGAATTCCACGACAGAATTCAGAGATCATTCTAAAGATTTACTCATGAACAGGTGAAAATATTTGAAATCACAGTTGTATATGATCATATTCAATAAAGTAACTTGCAAATGTGTTCCATGGCAGGATCGTTTGGTTTGACGTTAGATACAACAGGTCCAAACCACACGTTTTACAGTCAGCTGACCCTGCAACTTACTTTGTTAATTAACAGAAGATAACATAACATGCACAACATACCTGTATCCAGTAAGATCAGAAATAAAAAGAACACATGAACACAGAAAGAGCAGAATCGTACCTGTTTGGGTGTAGTTACTATCTGTGGCGCGTCTTCCTGTGGAGTAAACGGTAGATAAACAAACAAGTGAGCAGTTGGATCTGCCCCTTTCGTGACTGTGATGCACAGAGTGAATACACAGTCCCTTATTCCTCCATAGGAAAATCCCACAATTAATTCTGAAGAACTGGTCCTCTGTGAAACGCTCGTTGTACAAGGATCGCAGAGAAATTTCAAAGGTACTCAGTTGCATGAGGGTTTCGGACAGAGAAACGCAATGGTTTGAAAGCTCGGCGTTGCTAATAAACATTTTAAATAATTTTTATAAACTGGTCAACACAGCTTTATTTCCGGCATTGGGTGCTTGATGCTGTGATCACAGCGCAGGCGCATCAGGCAGCTAAAGCCGTTTTGAACAGTGTTGACCAGTTTATAAATAAAAATAAAAAAAAGTTTATTAGCAACGCCGAGCTTTCAAACAATTGCGTTTCTCTGTCCGAAACCCTCGTGCAACTGTGAGTACCTTTGAAATTTCTCTGCGATACTTGTACAACGAGCGTTTCGCAGAGGACCAGCTCTTCAGAGATAATATTCTCTAGCTAACCAGTAAATACAAGAGAGAGGCTAGATTTGAAAGACCCAGACAATCATCTGTCATTTGGTCGATCATGCAATCATACTCAGTCAGGCTTGCTGGTTTACTTCAGCCCCAACGAATTCCTGACCTCTGTCGCTCTTTGGCCTGCCTTCTTTTTTTCGCAGGCTTTCGCTGATGACACCCCCCCCCCACTTTTTTTCTACCAATATAACTCTGTATGATAGCATGTACAATATTGCTGTATATTAGTGATGTTAAGATTCACAGATTCGCATCGGGACCGCTCCCCCCTGGTGCCCCCACGGTCGAAAAACGCGTGCTTAAGTGCCCTTTTGAGTGAAAGAAATTAGAGGATGTGTCCTATTGGTGCCCCCACGATTGAAAAACGCGCGCTAAAGTGCCCTTTTGAGTGAAAGAAATTAGAGGATGTGCCCTATTGGTGCCCCCACGGTTGAAAAACGCGCGCTAAAGTGCCCTTTTGAGTGAAAGAAATTAGAGGATGTGCCCTATTGGTGCCCCCACGGTTGAAAAACGCACGCTTAAGTGCCCTTTTGAGTGAAAGAAATTAGAGGATGTGCCCTATTGGTGCCCCCACGGTTGAAAAACGCGCGCTAAAGTGCCCTTTTGAGTGAAAGAAATTAGAGGATGTGCCCTATTGGTGCCCCCACGGTTGAAAAACGCACGCTTAAGTGCCCTTTTGAGTGAAAGAAATTAGAGGATGTGCCCTATTGGTGCCCCCACGGTTGAAAAACGCACGCTTAAGTGCCCTTTTGAGTGAAAGAAATTAGAGGATGTGCCCTATTGGTGCCCCCACGGTTGAAAAACGCGCGCTAAAGTGCCCTTTTGAGTGAAAGAAATTAGAGGATGTGCCCTATTGGTGCCCCCACGGTTGAAAAATGCGCGCTAAAGTGCTCTTTTGAGTAGCGAAAAATTAGAAGGTGTGCCCTATCGGTGCTCTTCCAATGGTCTAAACTTGACCATGTGCCCCACGGTTAAATAATTTCACGCAAAAGTGCCCTTTTGAGTGAAAGAAATTAGAGGACGTGCCCTATTGGTGCCCCCACGGTACGCTCGCTAAAGTGCCCCTTTGAGTGAAAGAAATTAGAGGACGTGCCCTATTATAATAATAATAATAATTTAGGACCTGCTCAGAGGTCATCAATCGGCACACATGCGATGCATGCATGCAATTCGTATCTGCGATTAACCCATCCCGTCGTCCTTCCCCCCCAAGGGCAGCCGGGAGCAGACAGGCGTCAACGTGAGCCGCGCCAGGGGACCAATCCAAGTGCTCCTGTCCGTCTTCGTCAAGGACGCCACAGCGTTAGCGATCTATTGTTGTGCATGTTTTTCCATTGGGTTTATCTTATCGGGGGGCAAACCCTTGCGAGCACGGGGAGAACATGCAAACTCCACACAGAAAGGCCTGGGAGATACCCCACCTGGGTAACTGGCATCATGGAAACCTGGTCCCCAAGCGGGAATCGAACCCTGGACCTTCTTGCTGTGAGGCGACAGTGTTAACCACTACACCACCGCTATTGGTGCCCCTCTAATGGTTAAACATGACCATGTGCCCCCACAGTTGAAAACATCACGCTAAAATGCCCTTTTTGAGTGTTGAAAATGAGAGGACGTGCCCATTGGTGCCCTTCCAATGGTCTAAACTTGACCATGTGCCCCACGGCATGGTAAGATGGAGCAACTTCAAACAGAGACCATTAGAAGAGGCTTTCAGGAGGGCAGACGTAGAAGGCCAAGCCAAAAGAGAACAGGAACGACAAAGAAACAGGGAGCTAATGACAAGACTCGTATCACATTGTATCTTGCACGGCAAGATGGGGCGTTCAGGGGTCATGATGAAAGTGGTACATCTTTGAACAAAGGGAATTTCCTTGAACTTGTACAGCTACTTGCAAAATATGACTCCACCATCAAAATGCACCTTGATCAAATCAATCACATCCAGTCTCAACAGAAAAAAACACAGACATCACTGTTGTCCTACAAGACACAGAATGACATAATCAGTGCCCCACCTATGTCAGAAGAGTAATTCTCAAAGAAATGGAAGATTCCAAAATATTCTCCATTCTCTTGGATGAGACAACTGATGTTTCTCATGTCGAACAAGTGTCCTTTGTTGTTAGCTTTGTCCATCAGATGGAAATCAAGGAGAGATTTTTACAAGTTTGTGATGTGAGTGGAACAACAGCAAAATAATTGGAGAATGTTGTGATGACATTCCTTGAGGAGAATGGATTAAAAGTGGAAGACATCAGGGGCCAAGGCTACGATGGAGCCGCAAATATGAGCGGAAGCTACAACGGTCTGCAGTCGCGAATTCAGAGCCACAATGAGAATGCTTTATACGTGCACTGCCATGCCCACTGTCTCAACCTGGTCTTGGTGGAGAGTGCCAAATCAAGCCAGCATTTTGTTCGGTTTTTCAATTTAGTTGAAAATCTGTACACTTTCATATCCAGATCTCCAAAACGCCACGCTGCGTTTGTGAAAATGCAACAGACCATGTACAGTACCCTGGCCAAAGACTCTGTGAACTGAAAAGGCTGTCTGACACATGGTGGGTGTGTAGAGAAGATGCTCTGAGATCCCTGAAGAAGATCCTTTCTGCTGTGGTGAAGCTGCTTCAGAACATGGCTGATAGTGATCCACCAGACTCTGCAGCAGGTGATGCCCGGATGCTCTTGCGTAGCATAGATTTTGAATTCATGCTATGCATGGAGATTGCCACACCTGTCTTCAATGAGACTGCCATCGCATCTGCTTCATTTCAGAGAAAATACCTTGACTTGTCAGCATCATACACCATTGTGGAGGGAGTCATACAAAGAGTGAAAGCAATGAGGAAGGATGAGGAGTTCAAGGTCCTTTTCTCAAAAGCAAAAGGGCAAGCAGAGGCAGCAGGCATTGAGGTGCCAGAAGAAATACCTGGACAAACAAGACGCAGGAAGGTACCTCAAAGGTTTTGACCAATCACAATCAAGCATTTTGGTCGCAGTCACGAACGCTGCTCAGCATATGCACAGCTGCACTCATCAGTGCAATCAGACCGGCTGCCGGCGATGATGACAGAGGAGCCACAGAACAACTGCGTCTGCATTTGATCTCGTCTTGTCGATGGTGTAAAATGAATTAGGTATATTGTTAGTAAGTTAGCCATGTCATCCTTACCCGAGTCTCCAATGCCCCCCCCCCCCCCCTCCACTCCGCCCCCCCTCCAGTTCACCAGGCGCGATCCACTTTGTTTCTACATGGTGGAATGCAGTCGACTATCGCGCATACAGTGTCTCAGGCCTCCTGTAATGATGACATGTGTCAACAAATGTACATGTCTGTTGAATTTATGCTGTGCCATTGTTACTGTAAAAATGTAATGATTGTGTTGTTGTTAATATCATTAATGAGACGTTGAGCTGTATGTGTGTGTCACGAATTTCCCCAAGGGGATTAATAAAGGAATATCTTATCTTATCTTATCTTATCTTACGTAATAAGCGGGATAATAGCTATACTGGGTCATTGTCGCAAAATAATTGACCTTCACTGCGTTTAGAACACCTCGGCGCGGCGCCTCAGTGTTCTAAACTCCGTGTCGGCCAATTATTTTGCGACAATGACCTCGTAGCTATACATTATCCCTTACATATTCAATATTGTCTGATTCAATATTAACATTCAGTATTCAAGTAGAACAGCTAGCTAGCCGTTGTGGACACTCACCTCACAAATGTTCTAGAATGTCCTATTATGACATCATACTGTGACATCACAAATGTTCTAGAACAGGGGTAGGCAACCCTAGGCACGCATGCCCGCATAGGCACGTGGGGGCATTTTCATTGGCACAGGGGGCAGCATAAAAAAGAATATATATATTTAAATAATAATTATTATTATTATTATTTTTTTGCTTTGAAATATTATAGTGAAATATTCTGCACTGTTGTCGCATTTATCTTGTTGAAATACTCCCAACAGGTTCTTTTTTGTAAGTCGAGTATATCAAGGAGGCTTTTCTCTGTAGCTCAGATGTTTTGTTTGAAGGATTTCCAAACAAAGAGACAATCAAATCAAGGATAAAAGATATCCCCATGTCAGCTTGAAGTGTCGAGCGACGCATCAACGAAATGTCAGAAAATATCAGAGAACAGCAAACAGCTGGATTAAAAGATGCTCCGGTGTGCAGCTTAAAGTGACCAACTACAGCCCCCAGATAACGGAGCTCAGTAAAGCAAAACTGTTTGTCTGCATTGCACCGCCGCCCCAACTCAGATTTAGGGTTGATACAACCATCATAATAATATTGTTAATAATAACAATAATGATGTAATAATGTAAAAATTATCATTAAAAATACCTGATTATGAGAAAAAAAAATTACGATGCATGGAATATTGTTGATATGGCACACTAGTTACAACTATATTTCAAACAGGCACTTCATGTCAAAAAGGTTGCTGACCCCTGTTCTAGAATGTGCTATTATGACTAGGATGCCCCCCGGACTCCGGTTCTAAACGGGAACCGGTACTAAATTAGAATAAAACTGAGTATTTATAAGCTCCGACGTTATCGGTACTGCTATCGATACTTTTTTTTTCAAGGAATTTAAAACGTTGCGAACTATCTCTCCTCTCTCTGTCTCCGCAGCCGAAGCGAGCCATTATTACACACACTCGTCGCGAGCCGCTCACACTCACACATACACACACAGGTACTTAAGGGAGGTGCCAGTCAGTGGCTCCGTGCTGCTAAAGCGCAGCACACAGACCGAGCTCTGCGCTCGTCATGGCGGAGAGAGCAAAGCGCTCGAAAGTCTGGGTACACTTTACGAAAGTCGACTGCACGTTGCCACAAGTGCAATAAAACATTTGCCAGTAAGGGTGGCAATACAAGCAATTTGTCAAAACATAACATTAGTCTGCAGAAATGCGCCGTTTTTTACTGCTTTGCTCGCAGTGTTCCATCTGCATCCACGTCCACTGCAGGTAAGCCAAGATACAGAGTTAGCTAGGCTAATAACGAATTATTATGAATAGTGTAGTGCCGGAGGAAAAAGGAATAATCGTAGGCAACGTAATGCTTGTTTAACACTTTAATCGCCGGAGACGCCGAAACTCGTCTTTCCCCGCTATGCTCATTCTGCCGAAGACACCGTAACTGATATCAATATTTCTAAAATCTGTGATCGAAATCATATTTCTCCCCCGGGGACCTGAGATATACTGCTGAGCTCCACTCAACTCTCTAACGGTTCAAGAGCGCCATCTGGTGGCCGATCGGGGGATCGCCCAGGGGAGAAACAGGATGTAGAAGCTGGTGCTCATTTCAATTCGGTCCGATCACTCGCTATAGGTCCCGGGACTCGAGCTCGACACAATACATAGCGATCCGTTGCCAATAACTCGATAAACAACATGATTTGGACGTATATACTATTATACAACCTGGAAATAGATCAGGTATTTCTCCATCCCATAATAGAAAAAATTCTGTTCCACGCTCATCTGCCAACGGCGCGAGGAAGCTACGGTGAGTTTCAGCGTTTTTTTCTAATGTCCTCTACCAGTGGTTCCCAAAGTCGGGGTCGCGACCCAAAGGTGGGCCGCGAGCAGCCACGGGTGGGCCGCGAGATGATTAAAAAAAAAAAAAAAAAAAAATTTAAAAATATTTTATTTTTATTTATTTATTTTTATTTTTATTTTTTTTATTAAAAAATTTTTTGTCAGGCCACTGAACTTAGAAGCAGGCCAGGACAGTGTTTCTAGTTGTATTCTACAATTCTATTCTATTGTATTCTAAAATGTGACTATATGGTTTTATATTAACTTAATAAATAAACAAAAACGAAAAATCTACTTATTTCAACGAACATTTCAAACTAAATAACAGATTATGCACATAAAACGCTGAAAACAACCGAAGCAACAATAGTATTTTAATGAGGCTATTATTATTATCATGATTATTTTGCAACAAGTTAGCCCTCTCATAAATAGCACATATAAATGAATAACTAACTTGAACTAACTTAATAGGATTGAAGTGATATTTGGCTTAAAAAATCGGTCGCCTGGCAAAAAAAAATAAAAATAAAGCCAGACGATGTGCATTGGGCCGCGGCTCTCTGACGCCTTATTTTCTGGGCCCCGGCCTGAAAAGTTTGGGAACCCCTGCTCTATACTAACTGCTCTAATGATCATATCACCCACACTAGATGAATGATATAACGTTGCCCACGGAATTATAAACAACCCCCCGCCCATCCGGTCAACATCAGATCATACGTAGTAACTTCTACGTGCAGTTGAAATTTTTTATCTGGCACCGATCACTATCAAACTGTATTTGATCATCAATATAATGCATTTAGGGCTATAAATCAAGTTCTGGAGAAAGCTGCAGAAAACAATAAAAACATACTTATACTTTAGACCGTATTTTAGTATGAATATGTGAATGAAAAAGTATAACGTTGCTACACCCTGAACAATAGATATAGGACATTGAATGGGCCATAATAATGTCAATTTAGCAATACAATTTAAAAAGTTATAGCCCTGCAAATAAGGGGAACTTCTCCATAGACAAATAGAGCTGGCTAGGGATGGTAAATTATGAATTTAACCATGGCGATCAAAGTGTTAATACACAAGACAACTTCAGTCAATACAGAACAAGAGCACATGTATATCGCCAGAACAGTAAAGATCACAACAGCAAGTGCAACCGCAATAACTGTCCCCTCTGGCCACGGTGCCAGATCAGTAGTTCCCTCCCACTACACAACACAGTAAGAGGAGAACACGAACCATAATGTAGTCACTATACAATAGGCTAATAAAAAATATATAATTGCTTAGCAAATTTTTTAGCTACAAATATATTAGAAAGATGAAAGATCTTCAAGCTGAGGCTGCAGCCACCATGTCCCAGCCCACCCCTCCTCCCTCTACCACTACCGGTCCCAGCAAGCCCAAAGTCCCTTCACCCTAGCAGCTAGAGGAAGGATGACAGAGTGTCACAGCCTCTACTAATAACATGGAGTATTGAACCGTTTTTAACAGCTGGGTATTGGGTGGGACATTCTGATTTAAGAACTTTCTAAATAAAATAGAAAGTCCCAAAATAGTTAATTTATCTGACTGCTTGTATTAATTGATAAAAAAGTAGCCATGTGCAGTAATATAGTTATATAAAAGAATAATAAAGCAATGTCGATTCTGTTCTTTAAAAAAAATAAAATGTTTGCAAAATAAAAAAGAACCGATAAGAGTATCGATAAAGTACCGAACCGTTAAGCAGTATCGATAAGAGTAGTAGTATCGATAAAATCCTAACGATACCATCCCTAATTATGTCATATCATACTGTGACATCACAACGGAACATGTTTGAGTTCCATTTGAATAATATAAATAATGTTTGGTAAGGCTGTCCCCGAAGCCTGTTTTTGGGATTCAAACTTCGTCAGGGTTTTTCGAACAGACGTTCGAACCTTCGTTTTTAATTTAAAATATTAAAATTAAAATTAAATAATTTTATAAATTCTTTTTTTTTTCTTTCTTTTTTTTACTAAATCCTCTATTTGAATAAAGTGATTCAAACTTCGTCAGGGTTTTTCGAACGGACGTTCGAACCTTCGTTGTTAATTAAACATTTTAAACTAAAAAAAATATTTAAATTTGTTTTTATACATTTTATTTTATTTTATTTTATTTTCAAACTAAATCCTCAATTTGAATAAAGTTATTAATCTGATTAAATTAGTATTTTTTCTTTTATTAAATCAACTTTCGAGCCCCCTGTCAACTGTCAAATGATGTCAACTGTCAACCTGAATTAACATTCAGTATTCAATATTCTCTGATTCAATATTAACATTCAGTATTTATGTAGAACAGCTAGCTAGCCGTTGTGGACACTCACCTTTCCACAGCAAAACGGTAAGGCACCTTGGTTGAGAAATGCAGGCTTCAATCTATGTTGTTTAGTCTATCTCAGTACTGTTCAAAGATGCAGAATGAGATCTTCCGAGAGAATTGTTGCATATATATAGAACACAAATGTTCTAGAATGTAGTATTATGACATCATACTGTGCCATCACAAATGTTCTAGAATGCCTATTATGACATCATACTGTGACATCACAGATGTTCTAGAATGTTCTATTATGACATCATACTGTGACATCACAACGGAACATGTTTGAGTGTCATTTGAATAATATAAATAATGTTTGGTAAGGCTGTCCCCGAAGCCTGTTTTTGGGATTCAAACTTCGTCAGGGTTCTTCGAACGGACGTTCTAACCTTTGTCTTTAATTAAAAAAGTTAAAAAAAAATTATAAATGTTTTATATATATATATATATATACTCAAACTAAATCCTCAATTTGAATAAAGTGATTCAAACTTCATCAGGGTTTTTCGAACGAACGTTCGAACCTTCGTTTTTAATTAAGAATTTTAAATAAAAAAAATTATTCTAATTTTTTTTATACGCTTTTTTTTTTATTATATATATATCCTCAAACTAAATCCTCAATTTGAATAAAGTGATTAATCTGATTAAATTAGTATTTTTTCTTTTATTATTTTGTTAGTGATGTAATAAAAAATAACTATGATTTATTATAATAATATGTGGTTGGCACTTCTTTATCGTTGCTATTGTAGATAACTGTGGCAATTCTAGAGTTAATACATGTAAAAATGTGTATTCATTGATAACCCAAAAAAAACATTATCTACTTGAATATCTGTGTTTTAACTTTGTGTACACACTTACCGCCCATAATGGAGTAGGTATGCGTTACTCATAAATTGTTTCTGCTTGGGTAGAAGTGTTGGTTTTGGGGAGAGTAATACTTCTACTTGTGGCTGCAAGATGTACATGCTCTACATGGGAAGCTTCCATGAATAAAAGGCTCTGGCTTTGAATACGAGTCCGCTCTAACAAGGCGGTCCTTCAGGTTAATGACCTCCTTCAGGTTAAATTAATGACCTCAAGTGCATATGTCTAGAGATGGTTTTTCTTAATAGAAGGGGTGGTAACTAAAGTTAATAACCTAATCGCCACAACCATCTACAGAAACCAACGGATAAAAACAACCTCCTACAGTTTTCTAGTCACCACCGGTGCCTTTAAAGAAAAGCCTGCCTGTAAGTCAATTATACAGACTCAAACGTATATGTAGCTCTCAGGAGGAGTTCCACTCCGAAAGTGAGAGTATGTTGGGAAGATTTGATGAAAAGGGCCCAAAGCAGTGTCTTAACTCTGCCATGGCCACTGTAAATCAAATTGAAAAAAATAAACTATTCCGGAAGGAAGAAAGAAACAGAACATCAGGTACCATTAATTATGTCCTTACTTGTGATCCATTTAGTTCTGTTATTAAGTCCACAGTCATGAAACACTGGCACATTCTATCATCAGATAGAACCTTAAATGACCGCTTCCAACACCCTCCACGCTTTACGCATAAAAGGACTATCAACCTGAAGGACCGCCTTGTTAGAGCGGACTCGTATTCAAGGCCAGAGCCTTTTATTTATGGAAGCTTCCCATGTAGAGCATGTACATCTTGTAGCCACATGATCAAAAAAACACATTTCACAACTCCCACACTGGGAAGAATTACAAGATCAGATCGCTAATAACATGTAATTCCACACACATAATAGATTTATTATTCTGCCCATGTAAAAAATACTATATCGGACAGACATCCCGCAAATTAAAAATCAGATTGAACGAACACAGAAGCAATATAAAGCGGACTGACATTAATTCCCCTGTGGCACGACATTTTAACTAAATGGATCATAAAATCAATGACCTCAAGTGCATAGTTCTAGAGATGGTTTTTGGTAATAGAAGGGGTGGTAACCATGAACAACTTCTTTTACAACGGGAATGTGTATGGATTCATCGGCTCAAATCTATGTATCCATGTGGGATGAATGAAGAGTTCAATTTGGCTCCATTCCTTTAGGTGAAAGCTATCCTAAGTTGTCTACTGTATAAACAAAAACGAGTACACTGATTAATGAACGGTCTAACAACCTGATACCCCCAATGTACTGGTTTTTTGTTCCATACAGATTTGTATTGTATTGTAATAATGTGTTGTTTCATACATAGCCTTCATGTGATACTGTGATGATATCTACCTGTCAATCTAGCCCTGCTAATTACTGATCATGATGGTGCAGTGGCAAATTGACAGTAGGTCAAACGCTCCACGCGCGTGCGCGCGCGTGTGCACGCGCGTGCGCGCGCATGCACAGTTTTTTTGGCACCGTTTTTTTTTTTTTTTTGCTTTGAAATAGAGAAGCTGAAAAAGGTAGCAGCGTATGAAACTTTTGTATCACAAACAGTACTGTATTTGCAAATCTGGTATATGTCATAAATGTATAGATGTAGCAGTACTGTCTATCTGTATGTCGTGTATGTCATATATGTTATGATGAATTGAAAATGGGGGACCCTGATGTAAACAAGACGAAAGTCTTTCTCTGGTCTGCATCCCCTTAACAATTGTATGTATTTAGCTGTACTGTACCCATTCTGCAATCTGTTAATAAAGTTTTCAATCAATCAATCAATCAATCAATCAATCAATCAATCAATCAATCCCGCAGTGCAATACTCCAATTCAGCCATTGGGTGGGACGGTCATGTGACCCAAATCAGCCAATGGAAGCGAGGGTCCTTAAAGTGTGGGTCCTTAAAGTGTTGCGGTCCTGAGAGTGTTGGTGCTCTCGTCCTGCAGCTGGATACTATTGCCTCAGCGCGGCCGTCAGCGCGCGGCCCAGAGAGCGCCGCTGGCTCTGCGGCTCTGCAGCTGCATGCTTCTCCGGGAGTCCGGTTGGATAATGCCATGTAAAAAGTTGCATGCCTGACATATCGGCATGTAACTCGAGAACCGAGGCACGGATTTTGGCGATCCAGATGGCATTCGAACGGCAACGAATAGCGCTTTATTCGGTAATTTATATGTTCGGCGAAAAATGCAGCCCCGAGCCTTCAGATGCTCGCAAAGGGCCGTGAAACTGAAACTGAAAAACCCCGGACATTTCAATGAATTAATAAACACCCCCCGGACAGGGCGTGAAAAGAGGACATGTCCGGGCAAAAGAGGACGTTTGGTCAGCCTACTTACCTGTGCTTTTGTTATGTAAAAACGGTGGCCGCGAGCCGAGCCGGTACTTAGGCTGAGGTTAGACTAGTGTATTCCTGGCGTTTTTTTATACGTTTTTGACGACGTATCATGTCCTATCTACACAGAAACGCGTTTTTTGGCGTTTTTTTGTGGATACGGCTGAAACGCAAAATTGTGTTTGCGTTTGGAGATACGCAAAAAAACGAGTCGACAAACGGCGTGTAGTCAGCACGCTAGCCGTTGTTGCGAAAACGCCCATGCGCAGTAGATACCATCTGCGTGCCCTTCCGGTGACAGCAGTGTGTGTGTGTGTTATGGTTTGTAACCGACCCCAATCGCACAACACAAGACAGGTATGATGGTTTGCCAAGAAACAGATATTTATTGAACAACAGGGAAATACAGGGAAAAGGGCACTGTCCCTTTAAGGGAGAATCACAAATACAGGAATATAATATGAGGGGAAGGAAAGGTGCCTTTAAGAGGCGGGCAGGAAAGGGAACACTAAGGGAAAGTAAGGGAACGCCTAAGGGAAGGTTAAGGGAACGCCTTGGGACAGAGGAACTAGAGACTAGGTAAACCAGGGACAAGGAGAACTAGGGAGAGAGGACTAGGGACTAGGAGAGCTAGGGAACAGGAGAAACGGGGACTAGGGGAACTAGGGACAAGGAACTAGGTGGAACTAGAAGGGGAGAACTTGGGACCAGGAACTAGGTGGAACTAGAAAGGGGAGAACTAGGGAACAGGAACTAGGTGGAACTAGAAAAGGGGAGAACTAGGGAACAGAGGGGACTGAGGCCCGCGGAGGCGGGCTGGGAAACAGGGAGGAACTGGGAGGACTGGTGGAAATCATCTGGGCCGCTCTGCAGGACAGAGGAGATAGTTAATGCACAAAAGGGAAAAAAAACAGAGCAGGTGCAGAACAGTCCAAATAACAAAGTGAACAAAGTAATAATATCTTCGTGTGACAAACACACAGGGGGAGATGTAAAGTCCAAAAATACTATTCTAAGTGAGAACCAAAAACAGAGGCAATACGCTGGGAGAGTGAAATGTCCAAACTAACTTACAGAGGCAATACGCTGGGAGATGAAATGTCCAAACTAACTAACAGAGGCAATACGCTGGGAGAGTGAAATGTCCAAACTAACTTACAGAGGCAATACGCTGGGAGATGAAATGTCCAAACTAACTAACAGAGGCAATACGCTGGGAGAGTGACATCACAAGCAAAACTCACCCAGGCGTATGCGTAAAGGTAAAGGGGCAGCAGCGGGAACGGGGGCAAGGGCACTACGCTGAGTGAGTGACATCACAATCAAAACTCACCCAGGCGTATGCGTAAAGGTACGGGGACAGCAGCGGGAACGGGGGCAAGGGCACTACGCTGAGTGAGTGACATCACAATCAAAACTCACCCAGGCGTATGCGTAAAGGTACGGGGACAGCAGCGGGAACGGGGGCAAGGGCACTACGCTGAGTGAGTGACATCACAATCAAAACTCACCCAGGCGTATGCGTAAAGGTACGGGGACAGCAGCGGGAACGGGGGCAAGGGCACTACGCTGAGTGAGTGACATCACAATCAAAACTCACCCAGGCGTATGCGTAAAGGTACGGGGACAGCAACGGGAACGAAGGCATCGCCACCGGGGCGGCTGGCTGTCCGAGCCGAGGGAGAGAGTGCTGGAACAGTGGCGGTGACGAGGGCATCGTCCACCGGGTAGCCGCTGTCGGAGCCGAGGAACAGAGTGCTGGAACAGTGGCGGTGACGAGGGCATCGTCCACCGGGTAGCCGCTGTCGGAGCCGAGGAACAGAGTGCGCGCCACACCTTGGTGTGCGCGTCGGAACAGGGAGCTGGAACAGTGGCGGTGGCGAGGATGTCGTCCACCGGGTAGCCACTGTCGGAGCCGAGGAACAGAGTGCGCGCCACACCTTGGTGTGCGCGTCGGAACAGGGAGCTGGAACAGTGGCGGTGGCGAGGATGTCGTCCACCGGGTAGCCACTGTCGGAGCCGAGGAACAGAGTGCGCGCCACACCTTGGTGTGCGCGTCGGAACAGGGAGCTGGAACAGTGGCGGTGGCGAGGATGTCGTCCACCGGGTAGCCACTGTCGGAGCCGAGGAACAGAGTGCGCGCCACACCTTGGTGTGCGCGTCGGAACAGGGAGCTGGAACAGTGGCGGTGGCGAGGATGTCGTCCACCGGGTAGCCACTGTCGGAGCCGAGGAACAGAGTGGCGCGCCACACCTTGGTGTGCGCGTCGGAACAGAGAGACGCATCGGGGTGCGTCTGCCAGGAGGAGTGTGCCAAGCACGAAGGTCTGGAAGATGCGCGTCTGTGCGCCGGTACGGAGGAGCGTGCCAAGCTCGAAGGTCTGGAAGATGCGCGTCAGTGCGCTGGTACGGAGGAGCGTGCCAAGCTCGAAGGTCTGGAAGATGCGCGTTGCGCGCTGGTCTGGAGAGCGTGCCAAGCTCGAGCGTCCTTGGAAGATGCGCGTTGCGCGCTGGTACGGAGGAGCGTGCCAAGCTCGAAGGTCTGGAAGATGCGCGTTGCGCGCTGGTCTGGAGAGCGTGCCAAGCTCGAGCGTCCTTGGAAGATGCGCGTTGCGCGCTGTGGACTGGAGAGCGTCTGCGCTGGTCTGGATGTGCGTCAGGACGACAGCTGCGCGGGGGGTCTGAAGTGGATGACTGGGATGCCTCCCGTGGAAGTCTAGGGAGCGCAGACCAGTCCCACTCTCAGGCAACGGCGACAGCAGGCGAAGGCTGGAGCAAACATCTCGACGCCGGAGAATGGAACAGCATAGGCAGACAGAGGATCTCCCGAAAGAGTCTAGATGTTTAGAGAATATGACTCGGCAAGTATACAACACGACCCCACGCCAAAACGAGGGGAAGCGCCCTGGTATTTAAAGCCCACAGGGGGACTAATTAGCCTGCCACCACAGGTGCGAGAGATAATAGAATATCAAACAGGTGTGGCCACTAAGGGTAAGGAACGAGAGGGTGGGGGCTAGAGAGAGTGAGTAGGGAATTCCTAACAGTAGGCTTAAAGAAGACAGAGAATAGGGAATTCCTAACAGTAGGCTTAAAGAAGACAGAGAATAGGGAATTCCTAACAGTAGGCTTAAAGAAGACAGAGAAAAGGTAGTGAGCAGCGGGCAAAACCTCACAGTGTGTGTGTGTTTGGGACAGAGCTCCGTGTCCCAAATAGCTTCAGCTACCATGTGTTGTCAAGTTATTGTTATAAGGACCCCAGTCCAAGCTACAACAGTCTGCATTCCCTTAACAATTGTTTGTATTGAGCCGTATTGTATTGTACCCATATGCAATATGTTAAATAAAGTTTACATCCATTCATTCTGCTAGCATTACCGATGGCATGAGCAGCTGGCTAACGTGAGCTATCAGGATTCAGACCCTGTTAGCTCAGAGTTCCTCTTTCAACTTAACAAGCATTAAACAAAATGGCCCAGTCATCTATTCACCTTTGTTTAATACACACAGCGTTGTCTCTAATGTTATCTAACTACTGATAGCTCGCGATATCATCAGTTTTGATGCTGGCTAAGTAGCGTGAGCTAACGTTAGCTTCTAGCCACAATGCTATATGTTATAATGGCATACTCCATTGACGTTAGCATGCAGCTAACAATGCTACAATGATACCGATCGTTTTTTAGCCTAAACTATCCGCTCTTGGTGGTCACTTGTGTTGATGTTAGTTTTGTTTCATCAACAAATGACAAGCAGAACACACAGTGAATGTATCCGTTTTGTTTATTGCACTTTTATTAGGCTTTGCTGAAAAATTATTGCTGCATTGAGTAAACAAGATGGTGGCGCGGCATAGGCTGCCTTGTTGACATTTTCTTTGGTGGAGCTTCCACCAGGAAGTGTATTGGCACATTCGTTCTGATTGGTTGAAATTGCCTTCATGTTTGCCACCTACTGCCACCTACTGCTTTGGCAGTGTACTACATCAGTGTGCTTGGCTGACAAAAACGAAAAAAAAAACGAAAGTGTGACTCGAGGCGCATGACGTCGCGGCGATACGCGGCGATGCGTATAAGAAAACAATACGAAGATGATACGAAAGGTGTAACCTCAGCCTTAGTTACAACGAATGGGAACAGCGGGTTTTTGTGTGCGTGACTGCGCGTACACGCGGGAACATATCCTTGCGCGATTGCGCGTACTTCAGCCTCAGTGACCGAGGTAAAACGCTGTTATACCGCGTTATACCAGCACTGCAACATTCATGACGTCAACCTAGCCTGTTTGCTGATTGCCGATTGTTCCCACCTGTATGTTGTCAAGTACAGCCTAGTTAAGGTTTGTTTGTCACAACTATCATTGCACACTGATGAAGGCCGGATGGCTGAAAACATTTTGTGCGTTATACAACTTGTGCATATAAAAATAAAAACAACAATTTTCCTCGAGTGCGGTCCCTACTCTTCCTAATACTAACATGTTTCTACTACTATGCACTCAACACTGCAGCACCCAAGTTTCAACACTTTGACGAACATTGTTACTCAGCTGATAGAGTTGTACCCTTCATGCTGACTTGTCGCTTAATTAAAGTGATCAATAGTACATTGGCTGATGAAAATATGACTTTTGGTACTCCTGGTAATCCTTGGTGATCCTCAAGGTGGCACTGTTCAGCTGTATGAATGGTCTCATGACCTGATGCTTTGACGCCGTCTAAAAGAAATCTGAGCAGAGTCGGCAGCCAAAGCTTCATAGGTAACTACATGGATCTAGGTTTGATTGATTGATTGATTGATTGATTGATTGATTGATTGATTGATTGATTGATTGATTGATTGAAATTTGTATTAACCGATTGCAGAATGGGTACAATACAGTACAGCTCAATACACACAATTGTTAAGGGGATGCAGACCAGAGAAAGACTTTCGTCTTGTTTACATCAGGGTCTCCCATTTTCAATTCATCATGACATACATGACAATGACATACAGATAGACAGTACTGCTACATCTATACATTTATGACATACCAGATTTACAAATACAGTACTGTTTGTGATACAAAAAGAGTTAAAAAAAAAGAGAGTATATACATTTGACAAAGAAACTGTACATTGGAGGAGGTGGGGTGGGGGGGGTTGGGTAGGTGGGGTGGGGGGGTAACTGTACCCCTCCTACCCCTCCAGGTAGGATTGCATCCAGCTCACTGATAGACTATCAAAACTAGGGATGCTCGATATTGGCTTTTTTACCGATATTGTCCAACTCTTAATTTCCGATACCGATATCAACCGATATCAACCAATACCGATATATGCAGGCCCCCCCCCCCCCCCCCCCCCCCCAAAAAATGGAATAATTTCAGGTAATTAACATTACATATCTCTTGTTGTGGAATTAACACATTATGCATACTTTTGACAATAAATAAAATCAGAATTTGTTTTTACCTGCTTGCCTGGGTAAATAAATGTTATAGAAATGTAATAAAATAAAAATACGTTTTTTTTTTTTTTTTTGAAAACCGATACAGATATTTTCCGATATCACATTTTAATGCCGATATCGGCCGATAATATCGGTGGGCCGATAATATCGGACATCCCTAATCAAAACCAATTGCTTTTAGCTTGTCAATCAGAATGGAGTGATTGACAGTGTTGAAGGCCTTTTGTAGGTCCAGCATGACCATGCCGCAGTATTTGCCCGCGTCCACCTCTTGTTTGATGTGGTTATTCAAATAGAGAAGGCATGTGTCAGTGGAGTGGTACTTTTCGACCTGTTCGTATACTATTTTTTCCATGACTTTCAAGATGGAGGTAAGAATAGAAACAGGGCGGTAGTTGCCTGGGTCTAATTTGCTGCCCTTTTTCGCAATTTTGAAGTCTTTGGGTACGTGTCCCTGTTTTATGGAGAGGTTTATTATGTGTGTGATGACTGGGGTGATGGCTGAGTCTCTGAGGAATTTGGAGGGGATATTGTCATGGCCAGTGGCCTTGTTAGTTTGGAGGGCACGCAGTTTTTTGAGTACCTCAGCTGTTGTTACCATTTCTAGTTTGAAATCATCTTTGCGGACCCCTAGGTTATTGTAGTAGGCTATGATGTGTTCTACCCCAAAATGCCCTGAGTGGGAGGGTAGTTAATTTACCAGTGTTGTGGCTATGTTTGTGAAGAAAATGTTTAAGTAATTGGCCACATCCATCTTGTCTGTGATGAGCGTGTTTGATTGATTGATTGAAAACTTTATTAACAGATTGCAGAATGGGTACAATACAGTACAGCTCAATACACACAATTGTTAAGGGGATGCAGACCAGAGAAAGACTTTCGTCTTGTTTACATCAGGGTCCCCCATTTTCAATTAATCAGGACATATATGACATACATGACATACAGATAGTCAGTACTGCTACATCTATACATTTATGACATACCAGATTTGCAAATACAGTACTGTTTGTGATACAGAAGGAGTCAAGAAAAGGGAGTATATACATTTGACGTAGAAACTGTACATTGGAGGAGGTTGGGTGGGGGGGGTTGGGTACATTGGGATATTGACAACCATACTGGGTAATTTACATTGGAGGTGGTTGGGGGGGGGGGGCACACTGTATAAACAAGTAAAACTGTACATTGAGGGGGGGGGGGAGGAGACACTGTACAAACAAACAAAATTGTACATTGAACTATTGACAAAACCATACTAGGTAAATTACTGTACATTGGAGGGGGTTGGGTTAGGATATTTACAGGGGCCAGTGTTGAATTGCAGTCTCCCGTAGGTGTCCCTTGAGAGAGGTTTTGAAAGTGGGTAGTGATCCACATTCCTTTACAGCTTTGGGTAGGGCGTTCCACATTGATGTGGCATAATTGCGAAACGTGTTTAGTCCCTTATTTGAGCCGAATCTGGGTTTAACATGATTTGTGGAGCTCCCTCTGGTGTTGTGATCGTGGTATTCACTGACCTTTGGGAAGTATTTTGTTGTCCGTCTTTATGTTTATGTTTGAAAATCTGGTTTTAAGTTTTTTACTGCAGCCTAGTGGATTATTGAGTAATTTCCAAAGTTCACAGGGTTTATTTTTGTTTTCCTCAGTTTTGTCATTGATGTAATTCTTTTTTGCAGTTTTGATCATGGAGTTTACTTCATTTCTTAAGTCTGTTTATTTGCAGTTTGAGTTCAGTTGCGTGGGCTTGGAGTTCACTGCTCGAGCTTTTGGTAAGCTTTGACTGACTTTTACGAAACTCAGAGCATTTTTTGTCTCTGGTTTTCATAGCGGTCAGTATTTCTGAGTGCATCCACGGCTCAGCGCGATTTTTTACCCTGGTGGTTCTTAGGGGGGCCATGTCGTTCAGTACTGTTGAGAATTTGGTTTTGAAACCAAGCCATGTTTCTTCAACTAGTGTACCACTGAGCTCTTATGACCGGTCCAGGCTCTCCAGTTCTAGGTTAAAGGCCTCACTAGAGTAGGTGTTGAGGTCTCTAGATGTGACTGTTTTGTGACAGCCGGCCTTTTGTTTTAGCTTTTTGCGGGTACAGAATATCATATAATGATCGCTTAACCCGCATGCTATAACCCCTTTACTGGAGATCTTGGACTGGTCAAAGGTCAGAATGAGATCAATGTCAGGGTTGGTCCATGTCATGTTCATTCCTGTGAAATGTGTCGTCGTCGTTACTTCAAGGTACACAAGAGGAAGGACAAGAGAGAGGGAAATATGAAGAAAAGGGAGGAGGAAATGAACACATAAAGGAAGGGAGGAGAGGAAATGATGAAGGGAAAGAAGGAGATAGATGAAAGAAAGAACAAACAAACAATTAAAGGAGAGAAGCGAGCAGGATCTCACAGAGGAACCCAGTGTGTGTGGGGGGGGGGGGGGGAGTCGTCATCACATCTTACAGTGTGTGTGTGTGTGTGGGGGGGGGGGGGGGGTCGTCATCACATCTCCTTACAGTGTGTGTGGGCGGGGGGGGGGGGGGTCGTCATCACATCTCCTTACAGTGTGTGTGTGTGTGGGGGGGGGGGTTTCGTCATCACATCTCCTTACAGTGTGTGTGGGCGGGGGGGGGGGGGTCGTCATCACATCTCCTTACAGTGTGTGTATGGGCGGGGGGGGGGGTCGTCATCACATCTCCTTACAGTGTGTGTGTGTGGGGGGGAGGGGGTCGTCATCACATCTCCTTACAGTGTGTGTGTGTGGGGGGGGGGGGTCGTCATCACATCTCCTTACAGTGTGTGTCTGTGTGTGTGGGGGGGGGGGGGGGTAGTCCTTACAGTGTGTGTTCATTAAATGACTCAAATCCCCTACATCACCTTACAGTGTGTGTGTTCATTAAATGACTCAAATCCCCTATATCACCTTACAGTGTGTGTGTTCATTAAATGACTCAAATCCCCTACATCACCTTACAGTGTGTGTGTTCATTAAATGACTCAAATCTTCTACATCTTCCAAAGGCTGATCCCTTTGTTTCAAATACTTTGTTTGAAATACCATCACTGGTAATAAAATGACCTCCTCTCTGTCTGTCTGTTTGTACTTTTATTCTCCTTCTTTTTCAGTTGTTTCAAGGTCGTTACCACAACAGAGAACGTACATTTTGTTTGATAGCTCATTTGCACATAAAAGTCTAAATCAATTGTAGCTCCTATACGCCTCATTAAGCCCAGAAGGCGTATAATCTTGGAATCTCTGTTTTGTGTCTTTCTCTAAATAGATTTAATCCTCTCAGTTGTTGGTAATGATGATTATGGATACAAATGAAAATCATATCCGTCATTATTTTGCCAAGAAAGCACCAATAGGAAGAAATGTCAAGGGCAACCAGTCCTTCCTGATTCATCAACTCATCTTAATCTAAATTGACTCATTTACTGTCTATGTGTACAATAAAGGAGCCTATAAATGAATCCTAGATACAGAACATACTGTGCGGTCTATTGTTAGGTTGTGAACGTACATCATATTGTTAATTATTCTTTTACAGTGGCAGCAGTCGGTTAAATATTTAATTACAATTTCAGAATTAAATATAAATAAAATAAAAAGTATGAATTATTCAACTGAAGACTAAAGAAGCAAGCAGTGTCCGTTAGACGGGATTGGGCTGAGATACAGTGTGTGTGTAGACTTAAAGACTCTCAAGACTAGAGAAGCAAGCAGTGTCCGTTAGGGGGGATTGGGCTGAGATACAGTGTGTGTGTAGACTTAAAGACTCTGAAGACTAGAGAAGCAAGCGGTGTCCGTTAGGGGCAGTGGTCACAGGACGGGGTTCCACGCCGTTCCTCCACTTCTTTGAGCAGGAGCACGCGAGCGCACACAAGAATGCGGTCCACTCGACTCTGCACCAAGTACCCACCTGGCTACTTTGCATAACAATAGCTCAGGTCGTCGGGTGTGTTCAAAAAATACTACAGTTGGACCATTCAACACAAAACCGGTGAATGCAATGTGTTACATTTCATTCCTAGAGGCAATTAGGCATAGTCTTTATTCGCGAGGGAACATTTATGCGCATGTGCGGGAGCACGTGCACGCAACGTCATTAGAACACAGTGCAACCACCTATGAAATCACCACTGCACCACTGGTTAGGGGGGATTGAGCTGAGATACAGTGTGCACTGTGCAGACTTCTCTGAGGACTAGAGAAGCAAGCGGTGTCCGTCAGAGAATATATTAAAAGATTCAGAGGTCTGATCTCCCTGCACAGCACCACCCTGTAGTCTAAGCCAGTGGTTCTCAAACTGTGGTACTTGGTGGTACTGCTGGTGGTACTTGAAAACATTTACAAAAAAGCACAAATTTTTTTTTTTTTTGCAGTCAGGCCACTGAACTTAGAAGCAGGCCAGGCCAGTGTTTCTGGTTGCGGCGGCGCGATAGTTAGATAACCTAAGTGGGGAACAACCAGGAGATCACTGTGACAGAGAGTAATGTAGTCTAAACAGTCATAAATCTTTAATTCAACTTCAGCCCTGATCATAACCATTTATTTTTTTTAGATTTTTTGTAATGTCAGATAAAAAATGAAATACTCCCACTTTTCTGAAAAGAGTTGGTGTTAAATCTGACATTACAAAAAATCCATCAAACAATCTGTGTTGTTGCTAATCATTGACAGATGCCTAGCCTGTAATAATCCCCCCCAGAAAAATGTACTTTGCATTTGATATATTGAAAATATTTTACTTTTTGTGTGTTTTTTTTAACAATAATTTGTGATGCCATCACACAAACTGGCATTTAAAGGGTAAAAATTCAAAAATGTATTGAATATGTGTTTTCTTTTCTTTTTTACAATAATTTGTGATGCCCATCACAAACACTGGCATTTAAAGGGTAAACATTCAAAAATGCCTGCACCAGAATGCAGGAAATTAAGTTTTTGTAACCAAATAATTGTGTGTGTGTGTGTGTGTGTGTGTGTGTGAGAGTGTGAGTGTGAGCGAATGAAGGACAATTGCTTGCTGTGTGAGAAGAGAGATAGAGAGAGAATTAAGTATATTTGCTGAAATACAGTTGTTCTTAATTTTCTCACTTGCTATGTGAGAATGTTAGTTATTATGTTCTCAATGCCCCTTGCATTGTATGAGTTGTGTGGAAGCGTTTGCTAGTTCTAGTGCTATCCCTTTGTACGTTGTGGCTGTGTCTGACAAAAGTTAACAATAAATAATGGTATTAGGAATACATTTGCCTCCTGTGTGAACTGTGCATAGCTGAATAGACTGTATTTTAACGCCGGTCATATGGTGGTACTTGGAGAGCCAGCTACGTTCTCAGGTGGTACTTGGTGTAAAAAGTTTGAGAACCACTGGTCTAAGCATTCAGTGGGAAAAGACTGTCGTCAAGATGGCAACACAAGACGGAGCCCCAGGATCACATGTGATATAGGGGCTTTGTAATCAATATGTCAAGAGGTGAAGTAACGTCCTTATTTGGATGTCTAACAGGAGCACTCATTCAAGGGTACTACGACTATGCTTGCACATCATGGTACCAAAGCACCTCAAAGGCGCTAAAAACAAGATTACAAACATCACAAACAAACTGGTCAGACTACTGCTTGACCTAACTCCTAGAACCCACCTCACCCCTGCCCACTTTGACTACCTATGGCTGGCTTAGAGTAGACAACAGAGTACAGCAACTTGCAATGGGCCTGGTCTACAGATACACTACACCACTAAGGTACCCATGTGCATGTCGAAATACTTCCCAAAGGTCAGTGAATACCACGACCACAACACCAGAGGGAGCTCCACAAATCATGTTAAACCCAGATTCGGCTCAAACAAGGGACTAAACACATTTCGCAATTATGCCACAACAATGTGGAACGCCCTACCCACACAGCCATAAAATAACTTGAATCCCTACCCTCCTTCAAAACCGCTCTCAAAGAGCACCTACGGGAGGCTGCAATTAGAAACTGGCCCCGGTAAATGTAGAGTATAGGAGTAGAGGGGGAAATTACATGCTTCTGTCTCACCACTAGGTGGCGTGTCAACACTGCTGATGGGTCTGGTCTCTGCCTACGGACAATCCACTGTCCCTATTGAACTCTTTGACGTGCACCTACTGTACTAGTTGCACAGAGCTGCCCCACCCCAGAATAAAGTCACCAGGCTTCAGTGCAGTCGTGTGGAAAGTGCGCTTCCAGAGGCCCTTCAACTCAGTCAAAAAACACATAACATTAGACAGTCAGAGCGATATCTACAACGAAGCCCCCGTGTGACGTCACAACAACACACCCTCATATGGATCATTCTGACACAATATGTTTGACTGCTAATGCTATACTGGACGAAAGGAATTGCAGTGTATTAATTTGACTGCACTGCATTTCCTATATAGCAGCTAGTCTATCACGTCACTGTGTTAGATCTACTGGTTGTTATTACTACTGTGAGCTATACATGGGATATGTATATGTTTTGTGGCATAATGGGGGGTGAGCCTTGGGGGGGGGGGGGGGTGCGTTCCACGTCGAGGACTCCTAACAAGACACTTTCTCTTTGAAACGTCACAGCTGTAAATTACCAAGTATGGCCTTGTCAGTATTCCAATGTACAGTGTACAGTGCCCCCCCCCTACCCAACCCCCCCCCCCCCCACCTCCAATGTACAGCCCCCACCCACCCAACCCCACCCACCCAACCTCCCCAATGTACAGTTTCTACGTTTCTACACTCTTTTTCTGGACACTTTTTGTATCACAAACAGTACTGTATTTGCAAATCTGATATGTCATAGATGTAGCAGTACTGTCTATCTGTATGTCATATGATGAATTGAAATGGGGGACCCTGATGTAAACAAGATGAAAGTCTTTCTCTGGTCTGCATCCCCTTAACAATTGTATGTATTGAGCTGTA